>NT_177196.1:1821-18780 GCF_000188095.3 Bombus impatiens | reverse complement strand
TATATATATATATATATATATATATATATATAATAAATATATATATATAAGAATGTACAAAATATCAAAGCTAAAGTACTCATTAATATTAAACCATATATGAATTTCCATTTTTTATAAATATCCATAACCTACAAATAACAAAAGGAAGGAACATAACAATAACAAAAGGAATATATTTATGATTTTTTGACAGCTATGGCCTTCGCGAATTAGATGGAAAAAGATACATTTCTGATAAATTACCTGGTTCTATCATGGTATCTACGTCCGCCGATGGACTTTGGAGAGAGAAGTCTGTATACAAAGATACTTCATTCATGTCACAATTATGCATGTCGTGCGTGTATTCTGTTATCTTACGACGAATTTTATTTAGATTCAGAGATCTTTGCCATTATTATCTCGATGAAATCGGAGAAGTGTCATTGTACGAACAATGGCAGCGATGTAACAACGATGGAAAACTTCATGACTTGTCGAACATTATGTGTCGGTAATAAGAAAAATGAAATATCTAGCTTTAATAACAAAATATTATCGAAAAATTTTGTCACCTGTTTACGTCATTTCAGAAACGTGCACGGTATATTACGAGATTGTAAGAGCATGCAGAATACAGAGAAATACGAATCCCCGTTTAAGACTTATTACGCAAAAGTAAAAATCACCGCAACTTACGATAAATACGGCAAACGTGATTAAGAGTAATATGTCTACAACTTTTTATTCTGCACTACAAATAAATATAATATATTTATAATTATGCCACTAAGAGATCTTTACATCGTAACTCATCATAGCTATATTTGTAATATTTATTTATTCAGATAAATATGAGTTTTAAATATGAGTTTAATCAATGCATAATTCATTTTTTTGATCTTAAACATAAACTTCAAAAACGCACGATATGTGCTACAACAAAGATACATTCTATAAATTGATGCAAATGATGAAATACTTCAACTGGAAATTCCAACGTATTATAACATAAACATTTTCTTTTAACGTCATTCAGTGCTTTTTACCAGACAAACAAATTATTAACATTAGAAGTAAATGATAATTTATGACTCAATTAGATTGTAATAAGAAATTATATTGCACACACATACAGAATATGCAGAATAATTAATATTTCTTTTACCTAGCTTAAAGGACACAGCAGAAAAAACACTTATGCGAAACCAACATTAGATATTTGGTTTCCAGATTAACCTATATTTTGAAACGTTGTACAAATACTACCTTAAGAATGTCTACAAAGAAGCAATAGTATATCGACTATCCAGATAATTCTACGTTCTTGCCAAAACAACTCGCCTCTTCGTCGACAATTTCAGCCGCACAGAAGCCAGTTAAATACTGATCAAGCGCATTAAAGTTACACGGTTGATTTCGAACAGAAACGAGGACCTAATATATTGATACTAAAATTATGAAACTTTCAAGAAAAGGGTTAAGTTCTCGTGAATTCCTTGACACATAACATCCTTTCATATCATTGATGAAAAGGAAAGACCGTGTTATCCTTAGATTTACTCTTCTGACTTCTATCAAGCCTCGTTCTTGGCAATCCCGAAAACGGGCTCCAATTCGTACGCTTGAAATTGCTACGCCTCCTCCAGTTGAAAAATTTCGGCTCGAAACGAGGCCGATTGGTGTCTTCATCCGAACGCACATAGCGTTCCTGGCTATAATTCCTTTGTGTAATTTGTTCTCGCGACTCTTGCGTGGAATCGCTGGAAGGATTCGCTGCTACGCATTCGTTGTTTATCGTTAAATTCGATCGCGAATCACGATCGAGAGAAAAATCATTTCGACGATCGTCGCGGAAATGCAAATGCGATAAATGAGGGAAATGAGAGAAACGAGGTAAATGTGGCAAATGTGGCAAGTGAGAGGGCATTAGGCGATGTTGACGCATTCCACGAACGATAGTTTCCTTCATTTGTCGTCTCTTGTGCCAAAGTCTCTCGACGATCCCGATAGAAACGGCCGATACACCTCCAGCGATCAAGATGAAGAAAGCGGAATAAACATCGGCCAGCCTGGCACTGTGAAATGTGGTCGGCGATTTGCATCGAGGCATCTCTGGCAGCATTCGTTCTGTTATCCTGTTCAGAACGCCTCGTTCTCGTATTTTCAAAATGCTGGAAAACATATTTGATTGATTAAAGTTTCCATTGACCGAGAAGCTCTATGTGAAATTCATTTATCAATTCTTTCGTTCTTTTCTTTCTTCTTTCTGAACATGAGAAACATGAGACATGAGAATGTTGACGATAAGTAAAATACAATTATGGGGCTTGATGGAAGAGTGGCGTATAATTTGTAAGATATTTTAAAATCACTTCCATTTATTTGGTCGTGACATGCTCTTCATCGAAGTAGACGAGATTTCTCAATTTAGGTTCTTCTAGCTTCACCGACGGTTTATCCAACTTAAATATTTCTTATTCGTACCACTTTTCCTCCGAGCCCTTCGATTTTAAGAAAGAATAGAAAATAAATAAAATACAAGTGTAAGGTCGTATTACTATATAGAATACGATTCTCATTCTCCCTCTAAAATTCAAATACCATATTCTTTTAATATTTCACCTACTTTAAATTAATAATTTTTTTATAAGGACAAGAATTAGCCATTGGTAGAGCCACCATTGTGAATGTTTGTGGAAGAGGCAATTCTTTTAGAGTACATCGTTCTTGAATCAGTGTGGACCTGAGGGCGCGTCGTGCGAGAGTTGCACTTACGAAGAAGCCATAATGGCCTTTCACGGCCTTTGTAAGACCAGAAGTAGTGTCCAATTTAGATTCCCGATTGTTATACGCTCTTATATACAACTGTCGAAGATTACTATCATTCACGTTCTGTGAAACAAAGAGGAGAATATTTCGATGGTGAAAAATTTGATATATTACATTTTTATTTGTTCTTTTAATAAACTTACTCTAATGTATTCATCATCGGTGATGCTGTATCCCAATTTGAAATTGTGAGACAAAATATCGGTAATAGATTTGATACCACTAGCCTGCACCGATAAGATCGAAGTGATGAAACCAGCATAAGCATTGTACGTTACTAAGGCAAACATTAGACTGAATAATAATATTGTCTTCCCTGATGGATTTCGTGGTGTCCATGGAGTACCTGCAATTGGAATTCGTTAAATTCACGAAAAATTAATTAAATTGAATCTATTCTTAAGAATGAAACAATCATTGAGAAGACAAACGTTACGACGTCTTACTTTATCCCTTCTTTCTTCCTACAAACTTGTATCTTACGTGATTATATGAACATTCAAAATGTCACTGTAGAAGTCAGAGAACTATACGGATTAGCTTTCAACTAGTGTGTTCCGAGTCAAATGACTTGCGAGCATAACAATATTTGTAACAGTTTTTATTCTTTTCGTTTTATTCTTTGATGATCTTCTAAGATATCCTTTAATTTTATTAATTCTCTATTTATTCTTATCAGCGAATTCATCCATGCAAAACAACTTGTAGGACAACAAACGAAATTCTCCATAATATATGTATTATACAATAACTTACAGATACGCAAAAAGAAATTTGAATACTCGACTAACAAATATGAAGATTTAGTGGGATCACCGCTCGTCACTATGTATGCGTGTAAACGTGTTAGTAAAAATTGTTAACTAAACATTGATAAATTACTCTTTTAAGAAATTCCTGATTGCTCTTTTGAAGAAATTCAAGGGATGTAACCTTGCATGCACATTATGCTGATGCACCAAAGCGCAGCCTCCCCTATTCCAACGCGTTTAGCTTCTTCATTGTGCAAAACAGTTTTCGCTGCGTAAATGATCAACCCCATCGCTACTAGTATGGCGAAATAAGTAGATGCGACACAACTCAGTAAACAGTTATTAAACGGTTGGCGAAATATGTCCCTCATGGTACCAGTTTCCAGTGGATGGTAGTAAACATTCCTCCTGTGTAAAAATATTCATCGTACAGAGCATAGGTTATTCGTCTAATCAACAATATATTTCATTATACAGCTTGCCCCATAGGTTTCCATATAAAATCTTGTTTACGTGTTCTATGGACAAAAACAAGATAAAACTGATAAATATCTCACTTAAAATTCACTAGAAAAATATGAAGAATAAACGGAGGTCTATTTTCTTTACATTAATTAGTTTCTGTGAATATTTGCAAGAGACGAAGAAACTAGCGTTTTTATTAATTAGACGGGTAGTTCATCATAAGATAATGGACAAAATAAAAGTGATAAACAGATAATAACTTTTAACTTGAAGAAAACGAAAGAAGCTAATGTTACAGATCAAACTACGTGCGATGTTATACATTGCTAAACATAAATTTATCAGCCAATCACAGTGCATTAGTTTTTTGCATTATATAATCGCGCGATCCATTCTCATCTTTCTTGAAATTATGTACATAATATAAATGAATGGTACGGTTTCGTTTATTTTTCATTTGAAGAAATATATTGGATAAATTACATTTTTACTAAAATTCGTGGTATCTAATAATAGGCGACCAAAGGTGAAGTGACTTTAAATTTTTTCGCTTGATACATCAACTAAAGCAACTTTAAATTTATCAAGCAGAATTCAACAAGTTACTTATGTAGATGCTCGCATATATTGTTACATTTGGTTATCGTTCGAAGTGTTATCCCACCTTTCTTCGTATAATATCGATATACTATATACCGTAGTATCAATTTATTCGACAAATCAAAGATTAATACAGCAGACGTAACTTATATTGACACATAAATTATATTATAATAAAACCTTCTTTTTAACATTTCCCTCGAATTATATATTTTTGTTGCTGCTTTATAACAAAACTTTCAAGAACCTTCGTCCATATCAAGCTTTCGTACTTTTAATAGTAAAAGGCTACAGCAAAATTTATAAACCTAGGAGACACCCTGTACGTTCTCGAAAAATCTGTTAGTCACTGTTATCGGATGATTTAGATATTATAAAATATTTTCTCACATGTAACGAATTAGAGGATGACTAAACGACATTTCAGCTTGTCGTTCTTTATTGACGGTAATATATCCTAAACCAATGTCCACATCACCAGTGACGACATCTCCGAGGAGGTTATTCCACACTTTATTATTCAAAGTACCCAACTTCTCGTGTGGCACCAGCTCTATGCTGAAAATATAAAAAAATAAACTCTATAAAAATATTGCAGGCTATGTTAAAAAATTATTCATCTGAATTTTTTGCCCGGATTGCGAAAAAAACAACAAAAAAAAAACTGCGAAAGAGTTATTTTCCTGATACGATTTCATACATATTTATATAGCGACTTGTCAATATTCCACGTGTTTGCTTCTGCGTCAGAATTATACTTATTTTGGCATTAGAATATCAATTGAATGAACAATAAAGACATTGTTGAACGTTTATGTATCTTTCATAAATTAATGACTTATCCTTCCCCAACTTTTATAATCCAGTCATTCACCCCAAACTTTTCGCTGTGCCAAACGCCGGCTCAATCCAAGTGGTAACTATAACTTCGTAGTATGTTTCGTATATTTAATATTTATCTGTATATTTAAAAAATTGTGCGTGTAGCATAAAATTCTAGAAATGTTATCTACATTATTTCAACCTTTTTTTATGTACAATACAATTATATGTACACATTACATGTTGATTAACCTCTCGCTACATTATTATTGCAACCGTTGTTACGGCCCTTGAAATATAGCGAGTTACCTGTACTTTATAGCGTTGTCATGTTCGCCATTAACCAAAATCGCGGCTTTCCATAATGGCGGCGAGCCCATTTCCCGTGAACGGTCCATCATGGAGAGAACAGGAGAACAGACATTTCAACAGTCCGCGCGATCTCTCGATCGGAACGGTTTACCAATGGATCCTTATGAATACGCGAAATTTTTCCACAGCTAAGCCGATTATCGTGGTTTCAAAATTAACAACGGCATTATCGAACGCCGTCATCAATTATGAAAAACGGTAAATGGCGGATAATGTTTCCTCCGCGTAACAGTTAAATAAATTGCTTGGCTGCTAAGTAAATTTACATGATCGGGTTGGTACTTCTATACTTAATTTTTAGTTAATGGAATGGTCATTGCGTGGTCTGTTGGAGCAACGAGTTGATATACGGGTATTATACTCGTTCGAATTTTATCGAGTGATCAGGAAGAATTATCGGACGTTGTATCAGGTTAATATACAGTATACATATATACAGGTTGGTTGGTAAATGGTGATACAAGCGGAAAGAAGATTTTATGCGAAAAAAGAAGTTGAAAATATAGAATAAGAATTTAAAAATTTATAAATTTAAAAATTTAAAAATTTATAAATTTATAAATTTAAAAATTTAAAAATTCAAAAATTCAAAAATTTAAAAATTTAAAAATTTAAAAAGTTAAAAATTTAAAAATTTAAAAATTTAAAAAGTTAAAAATTTAAAAATTTGAAAATTTAAAAAATTTTAAAAATAACGTCAATTGAGGCAACGATCTACAGTGAGATCCGTTATAACGAGACGTGATAAAGTGCACGCATACCGAGCGAAAATTCAAAGTCGATTTTCTCGAAAACAAAGCCACAAACGAAAAATGTTTATTCTATATTTTCGACTTCTTTTTTCGCGTAGAATCACCCCCTTTCCGCTTGTACCACCAGTTACCAACCACCCTGTATATCTATGTATTCTTCGTGTGATAGAATTTGAAACAAGTATTATGTCCTAAGATTGTATACAGGCAATGCTTGGCAGACCCATAAGGCGTCTACTGTAAAATAGATTGCTATATCGTTAGTCTTGCCTTTTTTTTCGTATATGGTTTGTTTTTACCGATAACTTAGACTCCTTCTTTCTTCGTTTCTACCTTCTATAATCGCCACAAGCTCTCCCAGAATTTCGAGTCGCGTCTTAGAACATAACACAAGAAATATATAATTCCTCACTTGCTCGTTACGAGAATGATATCGTGGGTGGTCCACATTGGTCGTGAGCAATGAACTCGCCCTACCGTATCGAAAAACAAAGAAAACAAATACAAGAGCAGTGTCTTACATACATTTTTCCTTGTCTTTGATATGATAGGTTTTACGAAACAGAAGTTCAAATATTTACTAAACTAATGGTTTTTCGACATAAGTAGGTTAATAACTTTTTACAGGAGATACCAAGACGGATCGATTAACATATTAAAAAATATATAAACATATTAAGAAAATTAAGACCGATATTTATATATCCTCTACGTTTCTATCTACGCGAAATCTATTAACATCAAGTTATATCACTTTCGAAACCATTTAATTTTTAATCGAAATATTTTCTGGTGAATGAAGATTGCTTGCATTGTATATCCATGATTTGCAAGCCTGCATATATAAATATAAAATATTTAATGTTAAGGAACAAATCCGATAAATTCTATCAACACGTATAAATTACATTGCTGTTCATAGTCCAATTAACGACTGCTTTGCACTTTGCAGAAAAAGAGTAATCGATATGGAGAACTGCGGGAACGTAACGATAAATTACGAGAATAACTGATGGATCGTTAAAAATAATTAAAAATTGTCTAAAACTTGAAATAGAAAATTACAGCAAAAACGACCGATCAAGACGCGTGTCACTATTTTCGTCAGATATAAACCATGCTACTTTCGGAGAGACATAAAAAGCTATAGACCTCTGCTTTAAAATTATAAATCACTTAACTCGAAATGTGGCTAATCTCGCAAAGAAAGAAACCGCAAAACTCCGCTAAGTTGAAATATCAAAAATGTTCGCAGAAACCAATATTAAAAAAGCGTTATATTAATTTATAAAAACACCGAGATTTGCCAAAAAAAAAAAAAATTGAACGAGAAATTCGAAATTACAACGGAATAACAATTTTCATATGATCAGTGGGAAAATCGATAACCAGGGCAGGACGGAGTAAAAAGGGCTGAAATCATGCATGCTCGTTAACAAAATAACAATATCAAAACTTCATTGCCATTTTCATCTGTCATATCGTGATAACGGTTACACGAACGTTGAGAAACTGGACGTTGGATTTTGTACACTGTAACATACGACTTTATCGTCGTCATCGTATGACTATTTTCAATGCAGACGTCTTTACACTTTACGTATTGATGTATTTCTGCGGATCCAAGTGTGTAAAAAATGATTTCAATAATCAGGTAAATTACTTATTATTTAAATCATAATTAATTATCATTTTCAGAGAAAATTTATGAACGTTTAACTCGCATTTGTCTTTTCAATTGATATTATAATGTATCATGTGTTATGATGTATAGTGTATCATGTTATGATGTAACCGATAGATATTTGACATATACATATATATATATAAAATTGCATAATTTGTTAGATTTATGGACGATACTATTTAACACGCAGTTAGAAATTTTAAAAGGCCTTGTGCCGCGGTCAATGAATCTACTAGTAGATTTCGATAAAGTCATGATCTATTTGAATAATGTTATTCGTTAGGTTTAATTACGGAAAAATATTAAATTACTAAATTATTAAGTTTCATTACGGAGAAATATTTAGTTAACATCGATCCAGAGGTTGATTTATGCGAATGCAGAAATTAGAATTCAATTACAATTATATAAAAATATAAATAAAACTGTAGTATAATATAATATATGTAAGACAGATTCAAAAGGAAAAGCTCTATTAAAGAGGAAATGCGAAGTACGTAAGTAAATACAAAAGTAACAAAGTGCATGATTCACTTAGAAAATTAGTCATTCAAGATACGACTTAATATTCATCAGAGGAAAATATTAACGATTTATCTGGCTCATAAATAATTCACTGTTAACGCACAAAACTGCGCAAATTAAACGAAAAGTCATTTTATCGATATCAATTGAGTTCTATGATTTAATGATTCCCACCTCTTTTAAACTATCGTACGTTACCACATTTGAAGTACGCTACTATGTTGCATGATTAATACTAACAAATTTTATATACACCTAAATACATTATATTCTATATAAATGATCATATTCGATCAATTAATTCGACCGATTAATTACGGTAAAAACAATTAGGCAAATATAACAGTATTTATATCTCGAGTAAAGTCAATATCAATTTTATCAAAAAAGTCTGTACATATATTTAATGGAAATCTATAATCTATAGCTTCCATAGTACTCTAAACTATCCCCTTGACATTCAAAATCTATCTATAACCACGAATACATATCTTCCATTGAATTCCCAAATACTGTTCTTTATCGGATCCATTACCACTCTGTAACTTATCCCTCGCCTAGAATTCATATACAAATTCAACGATCCAAAGAAAATTTGCATACTTGTAGCCATTGCGAACCGTTTCGTCAACTCATATATTATCTTATTCTGATACCTGGCGTTCACGCTGCTAGCAACGAATTTGGCGAAATCGAGAAAAGGTGCGATGTCGTTCGTCTCCTCCTCGTTTACATCCATTTGCCCATCAATGGTTCCATTGAGAACGCCAAAGATGATCGGTTGTCCTTTGAACTCGTTTCTCAATTTCACGCTAATTGGATTATTCAATGACCACGAGTCCAAATACCAAGATCCAAGGAAATTCGTCACTAGACTGGTATTGTCCGAATATCGGATTTTATATACGTGGACGAAGTGGTAGAGCACTGTTTTATTCTCGAGTACCGCGTAATTTAAATTAAGGGACGCGTTCTCGTCGAACCGTTTGACCGGTGGCTCCCCGAACTTGAAGCTTGTCCCATAGTGTTGCAGAGAAACGCACGTTCTAAAAGACACGATAGAAACATGGAGAAGATAATAGCAAAGATCGGTTAATTGTAATTATATATAAATGAATGACGAGCAACGAAAACGAATACAACTTGAATTCTAAAAGTTTGTATCCTCGTTCTCGATGGTAATTAATTATTCATTACGTTGATGAATGGTAACGATAAAATTACCATTGAAAATGGAGAAATTAGGTTTTAAATTAAATAGAATTATGAACATGGACTTTAAAATTTTGATAAGCATGATGTGACAGTTTAGAATTAAAACTGACTGAAGAGAGTTGATATGTGCATTGTAACAGATCCATATTTATGGTATATTCGCGAAATATCAGGGGTCACACCATAATTACCACGTGCGTTACGAAAAATAGTACTTTCGTCTATGTTGCGAGGACTAGCGCTTCGGTAACACTTTCCGGTTATGCTTTCTTGCAATAAAATATAGCATATTTCGAAACTTTTCTGCGAAAAATAGCACGGTTTGCCTTTAATCGCGAAAGACATGGATTATCTAGGATTCTACTGCAAAAACGAAAGTATAAAGGCTTCTTTATTTTTTATATTATATATATTTTATTATACAAATAAATGTGCCTAATGATACAAGTGCATCATGAGTAAAAAAGCATAAATTGGTATAAATTAATTTATTCAACTAACAATATCATTATGAAGTTGAATATATCTTCTATTTAGACACCATCGCCAACAAATCTTCTTTTAGGTAATTGAATTATGATAATTTATCAGACGTGTATCAATAATTTATTAGACGATAATTCAATTTTAGTATCGCATCCACTTTGCCGTGTATTTTAATTTCTTCTCACAATGTAATTTAATACGAGTATACGTGGGATCATCGAAATTTTCAAAACTGAATAAACCAGTAATAAACGATAATGAAGACAACTGGTAGCCACAGAAGATGAACGTGAGTTGTTTGGAAACTACGATGCAATATCCTACTGTTCACGAAATAAATGGAACGTGTTACTTTCCGCTGAAGCGTTTGAGACAAACTACTACTCGTGATGAAATGCGAATCATGTTTGTTATCGTCATATGCTCGAAACGTGTTTATTATCGGCAGGAACATTGAACGGCGTTTCATCTCGTGATACATTGACTTACGTTACTCTTCGTATGGCAAGTAAGACGTAATACTTTTCGTAACGCACGTCGATTTAGCGTAACCATAATTTAACAATATCCACGATAATCTTCGCATTTGTGTTCTCTCGAATTCCATCCAAGGCTAAGGATAGCGATAAAGAGAAATTTACCAGCGAACTTTGAGTTTTGCATAAACGACACAATAAATCTTAAATGATTCGTTTCGAGCGTTAAATTCTCGATAAGAGCGTCACAATGTTCGAAAATCTTTCAATACTTAACGATGTATAGGTATAATCTATACGGTGGACTAGTTGTTTTCGATTATTCATATTTTTAGATTTATCTTAACAAGTCTGCTCCACTTTTTTCCGAATTTTTTTCTCCGTCGTTTAAATTATCTCGGAACCATGAGAACGTGACATGAACGTGACATTTACCACGTTCCTTATTCAGACGATCGATAATCAATGAACATGCTAGATGCATTGTTCGACGAATATAATCTACCTGTTCCAGTACGTTCGAGACATTTTCTGAATCACTTCGTACGTCGACGAAGGCGTTGCAACGATCACGTCACTATCGATACCGATATTCAAGTGTCGAAGTACGGTATCGATCGTCGCATCCGTGTTTCTCATGGTTATCATCAGCCAAGACACGTAATAATTAAACTGAAATTTCTGCGACGCCTGCAATAAAATTTTCATTAAGAATAGTTGATTAACCGAGCTTGAAGCAAGACGGGCGACTTACGAGAGAGAAACAACAACTTGGAGCAATAATAATTACGAAATTAAACCAATGATATTTTTTATACTTTATCATGTGACTTTACTTCAACTGCAGCTAATTGCAAATGATATTGCCATGCGATACCATATCTCTTGTCTGATGATAAATGTAGCAATTATTGTGAAAGATACAGGATAATTTTACACGAAACGGTAATTAGTTATTCAAGAAACCATAACATAACCGATGTATTATGCGTCAGATATGTAGATTAATTAACTAACATGTAGTATGTCGAGTGAGTAATAGGGAAAGATCGTGGTACCGAATAAACGAATGAATAAAGTCGAAGACAAGTAGATATTACTAAGCTATTCATATGTCTTCCTTCCTATCAAATACTTCTTGTGTACAGCTCATAAATTTTCAATTATCCAATAGCTAAATACATTTCTTTATGTATTTAACTAATTGATTGTTTATAGCCGCATGGACCACTACAATAAATTATTCACTATTCGTCCGCAGAATCGATTAAGTATTATGATTATGCTATAAATATTTCTTGTCGTTTAAACACTTTATTACCGTATGCGTGCAAAATATTTTCACGAATATCTCGGAAACTGATGTCGAGCGCCCATTACATGCATAAACGAAATTTATCGAAATTCTGACCCTGACGACCTATTCGAAGATCATTGAAATCGGTGAAACGTGCTCCTTTCGATATACGAAACATTTCTAGCAATAAAAATGCGCTGCTATAGCAGAGAACTAATCGCATTTCGGTGAATGTTGAATAGTTAAAAAGTTACTTAAGAAAAGAAACGTGTTCCAACATCATCATACGAGTCTGTGCAGTCTGTCACTGTGTGACCGAAGCGTCCTGTTTTGCGACCAAGTTTTTCAGGGCAGAAAAAAATAAAAAAAAAATACATAAAAAAAGCTCCGCTCCGCAGAGACTTAAACCCAAAAACTGCATCATACAACGAAAAATGTAAAGCGCCGACACATAACACAGCATGGCTACGTCGTACTTTGCCTAACATACCATTACAAAAATTCATGTTTATTGCGAATAATGTACTTAAAATCTGTATTTTCTGGACTCAATAAACTCCTTTGTAAACAAAAAGTCTGTCACTGTGTAGATACTGTACAGAGGCATCTCCGATAAAGGCAAATGAGAGTTTATCTATTTTTCTTGACGAAAATTCAAAGACAGTTTCCTTCACGGGAATATGAAGCTGGCTCTTAAAGTACGTGACGTGCCGTAGCGAATGTGTTAAAAAGTAAATTTCATATAACGTGTTACGACGTAGCCTCTCCTCACCACATGAAGAATATTATCAGGGGAAGTGAGATTAAGCCCATCCAGTAGAACGATCGATCCGATTCGATGTTTCTGGATCACAAGGACGTCAGGTATGTTCGGGTTGGCAGCCGATTGAATCGACACGGCGATTCCCTCGTCGGAGAGACACGCGATCAAAGGTCTTGTGTAAGTAAAGACGCAATCTAAAATAAAAGGAAAATGAAAAGAAAACGCGTAAAGTAGGAAATACTACGTCGAAGCGAGGAAATAGGGAAATTGAATAATATTACGAAGGTCGCGCTGTTGCGACCTCCGTATTAATCGCCAGGAACGTTATGTTATAAATTCTTGAAAACATTTGGAAACGAGAAGAGTCGCTATACGTGATTAATACAGATCTGTAAGATCTAATTAATCTAAGTAATACATTGCGAGAGAAACATACGATAAGTGTCTTTTTATTTGAGGCCGGAGAAAAGTGCACAAAGATTTGATCGTACTCACCAAAAGAAGTTAAATCCTGGAATAGTACTACTTGGTCCCAATCTTTCCATTTAGCAAATTCCAAGATCAATTGCAATATCAACGGCGAGGGTAAGATGCAAGTGCTCGTGACCATGTAAAATGTCGCCGCCAGCAAAATTTCTACTTTCATTTCTGTATAAATTTCGAAGGGAAATAGAACTATGGATAAGTTTTGAAGAATCTTCTTTATTTCTATCGAGCTATGGATCTCGTACGAGACTCTTTAATTCTGAATAATTATAAGAATCGACGGTGCTGTTTCCATTGACGTTGATTACTCGTGGAAATAATCCAACAACATTTCCGTCTTGAAATATGGAGATACGTAATTACAACTATTCGTCTAATAAGAAAATTCAATTTAACGGACGAATCTTTTTATTAGGGATGTATACTCGTTTGATAGAAAAATCTTTAAAACATTTCACATAAGGTACCTTTCAGGAGAGTTAAAATCACTAGAAACGACCTCGGTCGTTGCAATCGAACGTCAGCAAGTAGCACTTTTTACACGTCAAACGAGACTTCGAATTATCATAGATAAATAAATTCCTATCTTGATGATATTTTCATTCGTTTATTCACTTCATTCGATGCATTAATTTGCTCTAGAAAAATATTACGTAAGATAAAAAACGACTACTTGCATTAAGTCCATCGATACCTGTACGAAACACGAAACGCCCCAGACAGCGATCGAATGTAGACTGAGAATCATCTCAACGCAGTCCTCTCGTCCTTACCTTCAACGCATGCGATAAAAATTACCTTCCATATAGAGATCGAGAAAACGTTCTGTTTTTTACATCATTTCGAGCGTATTAATTAAATGGATGGTGTCCCGTATCGTTGTTAGACATCGCCCCCCGGGGAAACGAAAGACGGTCGAAGATTACAATCGAAGTGAAAATTATGTTGGAAACGTAACGCTCCACTTTCTTCGATATAACACGAATTTTAAAGAATTCCAGATAATTTTGAAGTTTGCTCGAGGAAAGGATGCCTTCAGACAGTCACTTTTGAATACGAGGCACTACGTCTGAAGGAAGAATTTCCCATAATTTAACGAACCATGCACTTTTCTCTAAGAGCCACATCGAATATAAAGTTGTGTAAATGACTTCCATTCCGATTTTCACCTCTGTAATCGTCTTCAACCGTATCAGAATCGAATTTTCCTTGAGCTGTGAAAAGATCTTCGTTTTTTCCCTTGTATTGTTTTAAAAAGGAAACAGTTAAAATATTATTTTTATCCATCTTGTCGAGTTATATTAGTTCAATTCGATAAGGTTTGTGTTAGGTTTTCTGATTAAATTTGACGGATTCTAAACAAAGTTCGTTGAAAACGAAAGTATGTGTGGCTGTTTATAAAGATTACAAAATGATTTCCTGAGGAAGAAGATGGTAATAAAGGAATCGGGTTACGGTGTTTGAAAAAATCAGCGCGGCAGGTGTATTATTGACGTTTGTACTGAAAACCCGTGAACGAAGACAATGATGCGTCGATAATAGTATTTACCCCACGACGACAGCAAATCGATAGAATTGATGCTATCGATTCGACCGATGAAAAGAATCGGTGCGTCCCATAAACGTTTATTTATAAAGCTTGTTCGTGAACTGCATCAATAAGAAGGATTGAAAGTTCATTTGCGAAATTTTAAAAAACTTCCCTAAACTTTCCTAGTTCATAATATTCCTACGATCGATATTCTATTAAACGTAGTTATTAAATCGCAGATATTTATACCTTTAAGGGGAAATGTAGAAAAATATTGAAAATAAAGTATTTGTTATTGTATTTAAAGGGCGAAGCAAATTTTTATATTAAGACTTCACTTTTTTTTTCATCGTGTTGACATACATATGTAGTAATTATCTCCAATGAAATTATATTACACAATTTCCTAATCAGTCTGAATGATTTTCCTTATCTTCAGAAAACTTTAGCTTCAGTTTGCGATTTGACGAGACAACAATTTATATTATAAATCTTTCCAAGTATATTCACTTTCTATCGTTTAATTAACTTCTCTTCATTCTAGATTGCTAATGATTGGTCATTTTTATGATGCTCGTATTTATTCAAACTAGAAGCTGCTAGGCATATATCACACTTTACGATTAGGGTAATTCGCATTTCCTCTATCTTATTACTTATGCGTCTTTAATGTGATGCGAAATTGTTTTCAATAACGATTACGTGAATTGCAAATTTACTGAACCAACCGTCCAGGTGACGCACTATAATTGTTGATGAAACAAGAATAAAAATCTTTTATGAAAAAATTTCATAAGTAACATTCAGTCTTCATATACAGGGTGGTAACTGGTGGTACAAGCGGAAAGGGGGTGGTTCTACGCGAAAAAGGAAGTCGAAAATACAGAATAAAAATTCCTTTTCTTAATTTTTTCTTTTTCTTTTAATTTTTCCATCGAGACAACGATCTACAGTGAGTTCTACCGAGCCGGTATTCAAAGTCGATTTTCTCGAAAACAAAGTCTCAAACGAAAAATTTTTATTCTATATTTTCGACTTCTTTTTTCGCGTAGAATCACCAGTTACCAACCACCCTGTATACTTTAACAAAATGTTAATCATAAAAATTAATCGAATATATTATGTTGCAGTGTGTTTTACATTAATGTCGTGAAATTATTTTCAAAATTAAAGATTCCCTCTTTACATTTTTCTAAAGAATATGATTTAAATATACGAATATGAAATCATATTCGTTTGACGATGTGCAAATTTTTTAATTTTGTACATCTGAAGCTTCTATGGCATTGTAAACATAATAACTTGTACACACAAAAGGAAATCGTAATTATAATAAACAAATGATACATTGTCAACAACCAAAGGTTAAATATGAATTGAATAAAAATGAGAAACACTTCTCTCTAACAAGATATTGCTTTCATTGTAACTCTTTGTAATTAATAAGACAAATTCCATTAATAATAATATTTATTCCATTAAGTCTTTCCAACACATCTCCTACCACTTACACATTGCTACTGTACTGTACAGATTGCGATACAGAGTGCGGCCGAATAACATGTACAAGCAAGCATGAGACGATTCCTCACGAAAAAAATGACGCGTCTGGACCTACGGAATCCAACTATGGGGAACAGCAAGTAACTCCAACATCGAAATACTACAACGCTTCCAATCGAAAACGCTAAGATCCTTAATAGACGCACCTTGGTATGTTACCAACGAAACCATCCATCGCGACCTCAAGATACCCACAGTCAAAGAGGAAATAGCAAAATATAGCGACAGATATAGCAAAAGAGTCAACAAACACCGAAACCCCCTAATCACTGGACTACTTGATACGACGGACCAGATTCGCAGGCTGAAGAGGCACTACCCGCTAGACCTAAACGCTAGATTCATTTAGTTAT
>NT_177196.1:0-939 GCF_000188095.3 Bombus impatiens | reverse complement strand
AGAAATTCGTATTGCCCCGTTGGCGTAACAAAAGAGGTATACTTCTGCCTATCTTTGTCTAGACTTACGTGGAAAAACCCATTTTTTAGATCTATCGTCGTAAAAAGTTGGGCGCCCGGCAACGCGTCTAAAACGTCTTCAATTAAAGGCAACGGAAAATGTGGACACTCAATGAGTTCGTTAAGCTCACGAAAATCGACGCAAACCCTGATGGAGCCATCTTTCTTTCGGACTACCACTATCGGACTCGCATACTCCGAGTCTGACGGTTTGATGACACCCTCGTTTGTCCACGCTTCCATCAGATCGTCCATCTCCTTTCTTTCCGACAGCGCCAGTCTTCGCGGTCTTCGTGCTACGGGTTTGTCGCTTTTCAGAACTATCTTTGCGAGCTTTTCAGAACTATTTTTGCGGTTATCCCGACGTCTCGCTTCTTCTCCGGCCTATACCCTTTAATGATATCGCGAATAGCTTCACGGTAATGAGGTTCTCGTACATGCGACAAGTCTATCTCGTCGGTTTGTTCTATCGCGTTTACCTTCAGTACGGCGCGTCCTCGTCACCGTCAGTCTGACCGTCGAGTCGTAAGAAGGTCACCTCGCCCCGTTTAACTCGCAACTCTACCTGGTCTAAGAAATCCGTACCTAACAGTAGGCTGTGTCTTGCCTCGATCGTCTTAACACTGGAGTTACCCGAACTCCGTCGTCTTTGCTATTGAGATTGCGATTTCCTGGGCCGTTAACGTCCAAACGGTCCCCAACCACGCTAATCTCATCGTCATCGTCGTCTTCTTCTGAATCGTCGTCGTTGTCATCCTCCGGATCGTCTTCTCGTGCACCGTGTTCCCGTTCTACGCCTAACGCAGCAAGCAATCGTTCTACCAGCTCGCGTCTTCTGCCCGCTAGTCTCAGCCGTCGTCTTCTCAGTTCGTCTTTTAGC
>NT_177195.1:0-4303 GCF_000188095.3 Bombus impatiens | reverse complement strand
TAATGTTATGGCTCGCCTGAGTACTTGCAGATTCGAAAACAGCGGATTCAAAAAATACGTCAAAAATAAAAGAATCTACGACTTAGCGAACATCCACCGTATCGGCTGTCACATCTTAAAGCTAACAATAAACCACTTCGCGCAATCTGCAAAGATAATAGAAAGTAGTTAATCTTCAGTTGCTTATTTCTAAACGATTCATATTACAAATATATACTGACAACAGGTTACATCCCCCCGAAGCATTTTTATACCTAGACGAAAGAAACTAGCTCCAAGACCAAAATAACATGCCAATCCTGTTTCTATCAGTTTCTGTCAGTTTCATGAACAGACGTGTGTAAGCAATCGTGCGCTCCAGTGAAGTGATTCAGAGAAGTGTTACGAATAGTGATAGCGAGGGGAAGTCAAACAATGCAGCAGCAAATACCAACAATCAAGATTGCAACCAAAGGAGAAAAGTATTATATAAACGGGTCGGTAGATTTACCAGGCTTAAAGCAACAGCAACAAAGTAATAACAATCAAAACGATATGGTTACAGAAGAAATGGAAGAGCAGTGGAGACAAGAGAAATATGTTACCAGGACGAAAACTGGAAGCTAGCAAAAACCATTCCAGGCACAAGTGCCGCAGGAAATCTAGATACAGAAAAGCAGCAATGGCTGCAAGAATTACCATTAAGAAACTCCTTCAGCTCGCTAACGGAAGAAATAGACGATGACCCAACAAGCAAAACGACAACTCAATCGATACACATTACAAAACCACCACCAATATTTGTCGAGGCGCAAATAATAGATCCGCTTATTAATCGACTAAACAATATAGTTGGGAAGGATAATTACACAATAAAACAAACAAAATTAGAACAGGTAAAAATTCAAACAAACACTCGAGAAAATTATAGGAAAGTGATAAAAGAATTAAGGGGAAAAAATGCTATATACCACACGTACCAGCTCAAAACGGAAAGGAGCTACAAAATAGTTACAAGAGGATTACATCCAAAAATTAACACAGAAAAATTAAGTGACGAACTAGCAAAAATTGGCCATCAACCAAGAACAATGAACAATATGACAAGGTACGATACGAAGCAACCATTACCATTATTCTTAATAGAACTTGAACCCAGAACCAATAACAAGGAAATTTATGAAATCAAAAAAATTCTAAACACAATAGTAACAGTGGAACCACCTCGCTACAAAAAAGATATACCACAATGCATGCGGTGCCAACAATACGGTCATACAAAAAATTATTGGAATAGAAGCCCGGCATGTGTTAAATGTACAAAAAGTCACTTAACAATACACTGCCCATACACAGGAAAAATAGAAGAAGTTAGATGTTATAATAGTAACGGAAACCACCCAGCCAGCTATAAAGGATGTGAAATCAGGAAACAACTACAACGTAAACTGTTTCCACCACTTCACAATAAATCAGTCGATAACTACCAAGCACAACAAAGTATAACGGATAATAAAACAATATGGAAAGCACAATGTGAACCAAACGCTATAAACAGAAACATAGATCCCCAAGGTAATCGAAGCTATGCGCAAGTAACCCAAAACATTAGCCAAGCAACCACAAATCATCAGAATCAAAGCAACAACATCGAAGTCGTTACAGAAATCAAAGAAATGCTCAAACAATCCATTAAAAGTACGGAGATATTAGGAAAAATGGTAAGTGAGCTATGCACAATACTAAGGCAACAAGTACAACAAACAACAGTCATTTTACAACTACTCACAAACTTGCTAAGTAAAAAATAGAGATGGATATGAAAGTAGCAACCTGGAATTCCAATGGCTTGCAACTGCCAGCCCAAGAAATTAAAACATTTTTGTATAAAAATAATATTGATATACTACTTGTCTCAGAAACACATTTCACTCTAAAAAGTTTCATGAAAATACCATACTACACCATATAGAACACCAAACACCCCTCAGGCAAAGCACACGGAGGAACTGCAGTAATAATAAAAAATGATATCAAGCATCACCTACATAGTCAAACAAATCAAGAACACTTACAAGCAATCACTATCACAATACAAACCAATCACAATTGCTTCCAGATATCAGAGTTATGCCCGCGAAGGAGCAGAAAGGGAGAGAAAGAAAAACTCTCACCCTTGTAAGATAAGACGATGGAGAAGGATGGCAGCCAAGCGACCTAGAGCCGCTCCATCGACGTTCCAACGGACCACGACTAGAAGGAGCGATAGCGCTAGGGGTAATGGCCCCCCTAACGCCAATTCAATAGTCAGTAAGTATTAGGACTGGCTCGAACAAGAGGACGCGGGAAGGGGGTGCAACAGATGTTAATTCATAAACGGTTTCTAGAGCACTCCTGTCATACGCGTAGGATTTTTAGGAGTTTTAGTCAGAGTTTAGTAGGAGTTTTAGTCGGTAGTACTCCGACACTACTCTGCTGTCATGCGATTATTGCAACAGCGGAGTGTCCATGAGGATTTCCCCACGTACAAAAAAAAAAGATGGCAAACAAATGAAGAAGTGGAAAATGCCAGCAACACAACTGATAAACGCTGCACCATACTCAGCACAACAGCGCAAGAAGTTACAAACTTAATTAAGGCAACAAAGATAAGTAAAGCCCCAGGATTTGATTTGATCAATGGAAAAATCTTAAAAAACCTTCCCCCAAAGGCAATAAGACTAACAACGATAATATTCCACGCAATTCTAAGAATACAGTACTTTCCTGCACTATGAAAAATATAATAGGACAGATCGTAATGTTACCCAAACCAAACAAAAACCCACATCTAACTGCACCCTACAGGCCAATATCATTACTACCTGCGTTTTCCAAATTACTAGAAGAAATAATATATAACCGCCTAAAACCAACAATAGAAAAAGAAAAATTAATACCGGTCCATCAATCTGGATTCAGGAATAAACACTCCACAATAGAACAAATGCACAGACTCGTCAATGAAATCTTACAGGCGCTGGGAAGAAAACAATATTGCACGGCACTCTTTATGGACATCGAAAAAGCATTTGACAAAGTTAACCATGAAAAACTTCTTCAAACATTCAAAAAGCAATTTCCAGAACAAATCTACATACTACTCAAATCTTACTTAAACAATAGAACCTTTGTAGTAAAAATAAATGATGCATATTCTGAAATTAAGGATATCAAGGCAGGAGTACCGCAAGAAAGCGTCCTAGGACCAATACTATACATACTATATACGGCAGACATACCAACAACTGTCAACAGCCAACCTGCTTACTAATCACCTATCTAACGTATTTAAACCTCGCTCCTCCAAAACTGCCGCGAAAATAACAAATGTCCCCTCCTATTGACCCCCTTCACTTCTGCAGAGATTATAGAATCAATCAGTCGCCTGAATCCCAAGAAAGCAGCGGGGCATGACCAAATATGAAATAAAGTAATCACGGAACTTCCCACAAAAGGGATTGCACTCATCATATTGATTTTCCGCCGACCGATGTTGTTTCATCTCCGATATATATATGTAGTATCGTGAGTGAGAGGCCTGGCAGTTGGCGGGTGAACCGCGTGGTATGTCGCGAGAGCCGAGGCGTTTGTTTTCGATCGCGTAGTTTTGGAAAGGGGAGGCCTACGTGATCTTGGCCACGAGCGGTTGCCAAGCGACGGGAAAAAAGGAATCAACAAACACAGTTTGCGAGTGGCGTTGCGGAGAGAGTGTTGATTGCATTTGGTGAAAGTTGAGTCGTTATCTAATTATTTAGTTGTGCTGTTTTCTGTACGTTTGGTATGAATAGTTCAGGTTGAACAACAATCGTCTTTTTCTGTCCGATTAACATCTGTATCATCCATTCCTTGTAAATACATTATATCACAATATTACATATATATGAGTTTTCTCTTACGAGGAGAAGCCGACGTTTTGGTCAGAAAATTCATCGACGGGCCCTGAAACTAAACGACACAGGTCATCAGACCCTCGGATTAGGTGTCACCACTGTAAGCACTACGGATATAAAGTGGTGGAGTGACGCAAGAGAATAAAATTGGAGTAGGCGAAGAATATACGAAACCTAGAGGCAAACCGACCAGCCGCATCGTCGAAGCTATCTGGCTTCAAATGTCATGAGGAGGGCCATGTCGCGTATAATTGTTCGTTATTGCGGAAAGGAAACAATAACAGCAGCACACCGAAAGGAATCGATAACTTCAATAACTAGCGTCGAGTCGACCTCTACGCAGTGCGAGCGGCAACTGGTAGATCAAGTCATCTGGGTGAATCGTCTCCAGT
>NT_177194.1:112703-277330 GCF_000188095.3 Bombus impatiens | reverse complement strand
GGCTGGTACAGGATGACAAGGAGCCCCACAAGAAGGTGAGGTGAGTGGTCTTGGCAGATACGGGCCCACCAACTTCTCCGAGGTTCTCCGCACCGGATCGGCAAACTGGCGGAGGCCAGAGGCGCCGACCAACCACTACCCGGCTATAGGGGAATATCGGAGTCATCGGAGTTTCCCAGGATGTAGTCCTACGCCCTGAGAACTCGTAGCCGCCTCGTGCTCCCCATTCAAAAAGAAAAAAAAATAACTAAAGAATCTCCAACTGCCTTGAGGCACTTAATCAATACGGTCAAACAAAATCTCCATTCATTGAATAATTTAAGAGAGTCCTATACCAATACAAACGCCATGTTTATCAGCCTCATCCTTTCGAAATTACCACCAAATATCATTAAACAGTGGGATCTCACGTTACCTAACAAGGAAGTGCCTCAGTACACTCAACTACTGGATTTCCTTGAGAGACTGGCACTCAACTCCATATCGGTCTCCATGGTCACGGCGACAAGAGGACAGGCTCTGTCAACATGTCCGACCTGCCGAGAACCATACACCATTTGGAAATGTGACTGGCCTTGAAACCTTTTGTCGAGCGCCTTAAGGACGTTGAAAGGACATCCCTATGCATCAATTGCCCGAGGAAAGGGCACTCAGTGCGAGATTGTCACGCCGGATCATGTCGTACGTGCCGAGAATCGCATCACACGATGCTGCATAAGATCAAACACCACTAGAAGTCTCGTTCTGTCACATCCAGTCGAAACTCCTCTCCGTCAAGCAGTCGATCCGCGACACCCTTTTCGCAACCCTACTCATCACCTACTCGTCATCGCAAATCCACAACAAACCACAAATCGGGGAAACCACGAACAAATTCGTCTCTAAGCCCATCCTCTAGCCATCGACAAACACACAATGACACCGACAATCGACGATTCCAATGACGATCGAATATATTAACCTATTAGCATCCGTCTCACTACACAACGATCTGGTAATCACGACTCAGATCAGCATTTTGTACGATAAACAACGATGTTGTCGAGGGTTGCTCAACATCGGATCTAGCATGAACTTCATAACCAAAAAACTGGCAAAATCACTTGAAATAAGGTAAAGGAAAATTGCGGTCCCAATTGGAGCCCCGACACCTTAACGACGATTTCTAAGCGCTACATTACGGCCACGCTCACTTCTATTGACAGTACTTACGAACGCACATTGACGTTTCTCATTATCCCGACCATATCGACCTCAATCCCAACTCAACTCATCGATCGCTCGACACATGACATATCCAGGAATTTTCGATTAGCCGATCCACGATTCCACTTACCAGCCCCGATCGATGTCTTATTGAGCTCGGGATCAACACTTGCGTCGATGTCTGCCGGACAAATCAATTTAACGCAGCCAGACAAGCCCGAACTGCGTCTGCAAAAAGCGCGATTCGGATGGCTCATCGGAAGGAGCCCAATTTCCCAAACCGCGACAAACACATTTCACGCATCCACGACGGCTCTACAAGCAGACCTCGCGCGATTTGGGGAAATCGACGAAGGACCGCCGATTAAACATATTTCAGACGCAGGTCGACGATGCGATGAACTCTTCCGAGTCCACGTCCGACGCACCAGAGAAGGACGATAACCATCGCTCTCCCATTCAACGACCAGCTTCAGTCGCTTGTTTCTCCAAAACGCTTGCGATGAAACGACACGCCTCTCTCAGCCACCGATTCCAACGCGACAAGCGCTTCAAATCAGAATATCGAGCGGTATTACAAGAATACCTAGAGTTGGGACATATGACGAGGGTCATCACCAACCACTCCAACGATAACAGATACTATCTACCACATCACGGCGTAATGAAGGCATCGAGATAAACCACCAAACTCGTGTCCGACAGGTCGGTAACAAGCACCACCGGAGTTTCTCTAAATGATACGCTTTATACAGGGCTCAAGTTACTGGAAGACTTGTTTTACATACTCCTTAGATTCCGCTCTCATCAATACTTCACATTGAAAAGATGTATCGGCAATTCCTTGTGCGACCAGAAGACCGAAAATATTAAAAAATCTTATGGTGCAGCACGGGTGGGGAAACCGAAACGTACCAACTCAACACCGTAACGTTCGGTTTATCCGTAGCCCCGTGTCTAGCCATTCGGTGCCTCAAGCAACTGACAGAGGACAAGGGACATCGGTTTCTGCGCGCAGCGCAGGTCCTGCAATGGGATTTCTACGTCGACGATACCCTCACCGTAGCTGAGACGAAGAACGAAGCCCTTACACTGAGAACAGAACGGCGAGAGTTAATTCGCCGAGTTACTTAAACTAGCTGGTTTAAACATACGGAAATAGGCATCAAACGACAAGGAACTGTTACAAAGTCTCTCCGAAGAGGAGACAAACCACCAACATCTGGTCGATTCGCAAACTTTAAAAACGCTTGGTGTATTTTGGAATTCCTCTGTCGATTCCATCCTTTACTCAGTCGAGATCAGACCCACCAATTCTAGGACCCGCTCGGATTACTCGCGCCGGTGATCGTTCGGGCCAACGAACGAGTTTGGTCATTGAAGGTCGATTGGGACGAATCACTTCCGGTAGATTTACATTCAGAATGGGGCAGGTACTATGCCCAGTTACTACTACTAAACAACATCAAGTTCCAACGCAAAGTAATAATCGAGTCCGCAACGGAGATCGAAAAGGCTTACGGAGCCTGCGTTTATCTCCGAACCATTAACCCTGACGGGCTCGTCTGGACACAGTTTC
This sequence comes from Bombus impatiens, assembly GCF_000188095.3. Lineage (NCBI taxonomy): Eukaryota > Metazoa > Arthropoda > Insecta > Hymenoptera > Apidae > Bombus > Bombus impatiens. The sequence continues at coordinate 274,545 of NT_177194.1, read as the reverse complement.
TAACAGCGAAATCAAAGGTAGCCCCGCTCAAATCCCAGACCATTCCTCGGCTCGAGCTGAGCGGAACACTGCTTCTCACGTCCCTGATCTTGGGAATACAGCAAGCCCTATTGAACAATCTTACTCGAACCGTTTATTGGGCGGATTCTACCATCGTGCTCCATTGGATAAACACCTCGCCTCACACGCTCAAAACATTTGTCGCCAACTGAGTATCCGAGATTAAAACGAAGACCAGTATCCGCGATTGGCACCATGTTCCCACTAACGACAACCCCGCGAATCTAATATCACGAGGTCAAACGCCCGAAGAGTTACTGCGCCCGACCATCTGGCAGCACGGTCCTGAGTGGCTTTAACAGTCGAAAGACTGCTGGCCGACATGGATACTAACACCGCAAATTGAAATACCGGAACAGAAAAGGGCGATCTGTCTGTCCGTGACTCCCGCCGACCATAGTTTGTTGCAAAGATACTCATCTTGGCCTAAACCAATACCGCTCGCTGCCTTCGATGGAAACAGAAACAAAACCGAGCGTCACCCTTAACTATGGACGAATTAAAGACAGCACACAACAAAATTATAAAATTATTACAAAACAGTCATTTCTCCGAAGAAATTGGCACCCTCCGTAAGGATCGAGACGCGGCGGTAAAAGGAAAACTCACGCGACTCAATTCATTTATAATCATTCATAATCATTCATTTATAAGGAAGGGATATTGCAAGTTAGGGACCGACTCAGTCACTCGCCGATGCCCTTCGCCCAGAGACATCCAATCATATTGTCTAAGTCAGCCGTAACGGCTCTAATAATCGAACACGAACATAAAATCAACCTACATTCTGGAACACAGGCTGCGTTGTACGCAGTAAGACAATGGTGCTGGCCCATTGACGGCCGAAGTTAAGACTGGCATACTGGGAGTCTTGGTCCTTTTTCAATTAATGCTACTTTTTTTGTAATATTAAACTTTCAATGGTTTATGAAATTAATAAAGTAGAACTACTATAATCTGAAATAATGTAATACAATATAAAATCAAAGAATGTTAAATACAAATTAGAAAAACTAATCATCTTCTTAGATCAGGATTTTCGGATTTAACCCTTTCCGTGCCCATTGTCAGTGCTCAGATGCTACTTGAATGGCAGAAAGATATTGAGCACGATGGCCATAATTAATTCAAAAATTTCTCAGCGACTGACAATAGTGCACGACGTATTTTCCACAGTGTGTGTATCTATGTGTGGTTAAACAGTGGTATTGCGCCGTTTTTCTCATTCGCTACAACTCAAAATATTAAAAATGTTCAGACGTATATTAATTTAATTTATATATCAATATAATCACAATTTGTGACAATATCACAATTATGTGTAACCACGCTGTTAATATTGCTATCAATTAAAGTTATAATTCCAAGTTTACTTGCATTTATTTTAACAATATAATTTCTTTAGACGTCTTTCATCACGTTTTGCGCAATGGTCAACTAGCCTTCGTCAGTCGATTTCTGGAAAATGGTACGTAATTTAGAGTGTGCATATTGTATGTTAAGCTTGGATGTTGGAGGCGTCCTGGGACATCCTCTCTAGTGTTTTGTGCCCGAGTGTTTGTGTGAGAATCGTGGAGTAGGTGCATTGGTGTACTTGTTTTGCCTACTTAGTAGAGTATAAATAAGAACGGAATATTCTAGAACTATATAACTCCATTCAAATCATTGTAGCTGTCAATATCAATTGAGGATTAAGATCTTAAACCTAAGGAAGATTCTTTAGTGATTTGAAAAACTTCTAAAAACGATTTTGATGAGCAGATTGAGGTGTTCATTACAAGAGAACGAATGTGCGAGATTGCGAGCCCGTAGGACACGGGAAATTAGCAAAGATCGTCAGAGGGTGAGACGTGGCCCTGTGACCTAATTTAAGAAGTACACCGCACCAACTTCAAATTAAAGAAACTTCCTGCTTTATTCCGAAAAAGAAAACTAGTTACCAATATTATCAATGATGACATCTTGTTATATTCATACTTTGCTATTTGTTACTTTATCACATTGCACATACATTTCAATTATTCTATTTTGTTATCAACATAATTCTTTTTGTAAATAGTGTTGCGTGGCCTTTCTAATATATTGGGGAATTCGGCACATGAAGTGCTGAAGCGCTTTGTTTGCATAACAACTTCAAAGAATTCGAAAAAACTAATTCGATGTTTAAATGAAGAAATACACAACAAATTAACTTGAACAACAATTTATATTTAAAACTAATAGATTGAATACTTTATTAAAGATTTGCACCGTTATGAAATTTACTTAAACTCTCAGCTCAACGGTTCTAACGATTCTACATTTTGGGCCACAGAGTAACCATCGCTGCCTTGGCAATGTTCCTTCCCATGGTAACGAAAGTAAATACGAAATTTGAAAGTGATCACAGTTATTACTGATAAATAATTTTGACATTTAGTCAATAAATTTGTTAAATAACTTTAGTTCGTTTGCCTTGGCTACGCTACTGTACAGTTAAATTTGCAGCGCTAGAATGTATCCTATTATGATACAAGATATTCGCGCTAGAGGGAGCCACATGCCTACGCCAGTTCACAAGTTAGAGACGAGAATTTAAAGTGTTAAAACGTGTCAAGCACATAAAGTTTGATCAAAATCTGTTGTGAAGTTCGGTTTAGTGTTAAAGTGTGAAACAAGTAATTTAAGTTTCTCGTTATAATAAATAAAGTATTTATTGTGTTATAAGAGTTATTGAATCATTAGAATTAATTGTCGAGAGCCCCATAAATGAGCCACATAAATGACAAACCAGGGATACCTATTCAGCTTTCATGAAAGTACAGAAAAAAATGCATAATTAAAACGATGTAATTATAGACATTTAAAAAATGATATCAAGTTTCGTTAAACAATCTTTTGTACAAATTTGTTTATTTTACATACTTATTTTGAAAATTGTAGTAAGTTGTGATAAATTAGATGCTCGTGTTTCATTAAAAGTGCAAGGAACGGGATTTCATAGGTTAGACCATGGTATCACAGTAAAGCAAAAAAAAGTCTATTATCCAATCTAAACGGGTGAAATTTGATTGTACGTTGATAATTTTATTCAAAAAGCAAATTATGTATCATTATGTACTATTCATAAGATAAAAACATAGATAATTTCTGTAAGTTTTTTTACATAATAGAAACCATTATTTTTTATCACGTACAAATGTAGAAATTAAGAATTTCAATCCTAATTGTTCTACTATAGCTTGCTCCATATATACTGTTATTTTATTTAATAATAATTATATGTATGATATATGTATGTTTATATAATATGAATCAAATGTCCCATTTATTAAATATATATATATATATATATTTATCTTGGTAAAATGCTTGGATAACACAGACTGAAATAATAAAGATTTATCAAAATCATTAAAACATTTTGTTTTATTTTTCACGAAAAATTCTATTTACAGAGATTTAATATATCAAGTACATGTCGATCAATTTATAGAAGAATGTTACGTAGCCATTTATTTACAACTTCCATCTGCTTTATATGCTAATGTTAATGAATTGACTAATTTAAGAAGACTTGGAATTGTAAGTTGATAGAAATACAATTAAAGTATATAATATATATATATATGAAATTATCTTAATTCACATATATACAAATCAGATTTCACAATTTCAGAGTACAGCATGTGTTAATGGAGAGGCTGACATCGAGTTATTTGCTGAGGAAGCACAGACACAAACTGTAACCATTTGCTCGAATTTGAGTCGTGCAGAATGTGCTTTAAAAGTTCCAATACATCAACGTTATCAACATGCCAACGATAGTAATAAATACATGAACATTACTTTACCAAACCCAACGCTATTATTAGGTTGTAAAAAAAGAATTAAGGATTATAGAGTTTCTAAACTTGATTTGTGTTCTCCATGCGTAGAGATTGTACCTAAATGGAGAGAGATTCCATATATCATGGTAAAAAATAAATTTTGTTACTTAAGTAATACAATTATTTTATCTTTATCTTTATAAATAGAAATGTTTTACTTTTTGCATCCATTTTGCAGGATAAGGAAAACGTATGGACAATACCAGTTGGTGAAACAACTATGTTACTTGTAGTAACTTCTATCACATTTTCATTAACTATTTTATGTACACTATGTCTTATACAAACAATTTGGAAATCTATGTCAGAACATTTTAAAACTGAGTAACATGTTTTAAATAAACTTGTTTGCTTAATATAATCATTAATCATCATTATATATATATATATAATTTTGTAATAAATATTAAATATAATACACATAAATATTCATGTACATACAGCACTCACATTTTAAAATATTTTTCGCATACACTTGCAAATAAAATAATAATGCACTCTGCAATCACAATATTTACAATACATTATATGAATAATGTTATATTCTTTAGTATCAGAGCAATATTACGACTCTTTTCCTAAATCCATCTTTTCAGTATCTTTTTCTCTTTGTGCATATCCCTTTTCCATCGATGATTCAGTTGCAGAACTCATAGAGATATCCTTTTTCTCCTTTATAGGGTCATTCCATTCTTGAATTTTAGATGTACCAAACACAATAAAAGTCAAATTTCCAAGAAAATATATTATGGATGTTAAAAAGAACATATTTCTCCATTCCTCAACACTATTCTGAAGATTGAAAAATAATAAAAGATTTAGATTATTTACTTTTTCACATATTATCTTAAATAATTAGAGTACATTAATGAATTATTAATATAAAAACGTTTGTGAGTATGCGACATAAAATATTAATAATTAAGGAACCTGTGACAAGTTTACATTCTTCCCATTTTGCAACCTCAGTTCAGTCTCTCAAATCATTATGATATAGTTAAGCAATAGCAAAGAAGATTACAAGAGAAATATTCCAATTAGTTGACTTTGGTGTTAACGAGCTTTCGCGAGTTATTAGTATAAATGAGAATCGGGGCCTAAAATCAATACATTGATAATATTCACGTAGTTGTAAGTTACACAACTCCTGTAGCCTCGCATATGCAGCTATGCGCAGGGTCTTTAGATTCGTCCGACTTTCGTTTATAAACAGGAGATAGCGATCAGCGGCCGATAAACACTTATGCATACGATACCATAGACCGATAGCTTTTCGCGAACATCTCGGAAAATAAGTGACTATACCCTTTATATATATGGAAAAAAGTTGTTCAAAATATCAATTTCTATAACTATATTGAAAAATTATCCGAATTTGAGGGTAGACAGCTTTTCTACAGTTTCGGAAAATATTGTCTGAAAGTAATTTTGTTAATGAGATTTCAAGATCGTCGTCATCTTTTTTAGTGGTACTTATCGACATATTACTCACCTTACCGATTTCGATAATTTTTAGATACATTGTAGAGATCAACATTTTGAACAACTGTTCTCCCTATATATAACCGTGGCTCGGCTCTTAGTTTGCCAAATATTCACAAGAAACTATTGATATCGCTACAGTGAATTTTGCCTATAATCATGCGTCCGTGACAGGGCACCCGTTACTATTGATTGTTTACCGCTTCATGGCGGCCAGATAAAATGACACCTCAAGCAAACTTAATTCTTATTTTTGTTTATAGTTTATATAGGTTTGGATTAGGCGTCATTTTATCCGGCAGTCGTGAGGTGGCAACCAGTCACCAATACCGACGCATACCCTTTCATGATCGTTCAATAGTAGGCAGAATCCACTATGGTGATACCGATAATTTTTTGCAAATATTTCAGTAACTGAATGGTGGTTATATGTATAGAAAAAAGGTGTTCAAAATGTTGATTCCTAAAATATATCTAAAAATTATCGAAATCAGTAAGATAATTAAGATATCGATAATTACCAACGTTATCTACTATTACATGTGCCTTTCCAAGTTGTCCTCTCTTTTGTCCTGTGGAGTTTTTTCTATATGATCATTAAGTAACAGAGGTATTTAGGTATTCCGATTTGTATGCCCCACTCTGTATGTAGAAGGTATATATATACTATCAACTATACTATCAACTTGCAAACGTTCATTAAAATTGAAGTCGGTCAATTGGAATCTTATTCTTGTTAGTATAGAACGTCAAAATTCTACTCGTATGCTATCATGGTAAAGTTAAAGCAATTTATCTTTTGACGACATTTGAAATATCGATTTACTAACAAAAGCTGCAAAGTACAATCCTTTCCAAAAAATGTTTCTAGCTTGTATACAGGTTGGAACGATCAACCCAATTACCGTTTAATTAACTGTTATAGGTGTACATATTATGTAAGTAATAATACGTATACTGTATATAATATATGGTAAATAAAAATAACGACGAAAAAAGAGGGGATACAAACACGCAACGACATGAGTATTAATTCGACTTACAAAAGATCAAATTTTTATGATTTCTATTTTTTCTTAATAAAACATATTTAAAATGTTATTCAACTCAGACTGTTCATTAGTTCTATCTGCCTGAATTGAGAATGCCAAGAAAAGTCAGTAATAATAGAATAATCTAACTGCATAGAGAAGAGTAAATTATTTTAGAAATAACAAAGAATTATTATTATACATACCGGATGTTTAACGATGATACTGGCAATTAGCGGAGCCAAAATGCTACAAATATTTGCCACGGTATTCGTAATACCCATCAAAGGACCAGCAAAGTTTGGACTAAGATCCATATGATTGACATTATGTCCACAATAAATAGCAACATTACTAGCAACAGCGAATATTAAAAGTGCTCTTGCTATTCCAGGTTCTTCCTTAGTAACATATCCAAGACCGATTAATGCAATTGCTGGGATCCATTCACCGATCGTATTACAAATTTTTCTCGATGCTTGTACGGTTAAAATATTTCGTTTAATCAGGACATCCGAAATATAGCTAATTGGGAAACTACAAATCCATGCTGTGAGATATGGTAGTGCACTCCATAGACCATTCTAAAATAGATCAAAATAAATATTTAGTTTTAAACTTTTGTTCGAGTATTTATGAAAGTAAATAGCTGTGGGCCTCCAAGTGAAGAGTCCAAAGGAAAGGATATTGTATCGTGTCCGCTGTTTTCTTTCCGTTATATATGTATATATATATATATATATATATATATATATATATATATATATATATATATATATATATATATATATATATATATATATATATATATATATATATATATATATATATATATATATATATATATATATATATATATATATATATATATATATATATATATATATATATATATATATATATATATATATATATATATATATATATATATATATATATATATATATATATATATATATATATATATATATATATATATATATATATATATATATATATATATATATATATATATATATATATATATATATATATATATATATATATATATATATATATATATATATATATATATATATATATATATATATATATATATATATATATATATATATATATATATATATATATATATATATATATATATATATATATATATATATATATATATATATATATATATATATATATATATATATATATATAATTTGACATTCATACGACATAACGCTATTTTATGATGAAAAGTGAATATTTATCGAAAAATTTATTCGGTTTTTTAACAGATTTTACAAAATGTCAAATTAATATTTCATATTATTCCACTAATATAGTCACCATGTTTGCTTCAAAATAAATAATAATGCTTCTTTTCTATGTTAGAGTTTTCTTCTAAAACACGTTACATTCATAAAAACTAAAGACAATAAGGCTTGAAGAATTGAGATATTTTCGAAACTCATCTGGTAAACGTAAGTCTACTTTTTCAATGGCAATCTCTAATGAACCTCTATGTAAAGTTTGAAGATCGTTCTGTCATTCTGACAGTCAACGAGGAACTTTCAAAGAACTGAAAATATTAAGTTAGAATGTCATTTGAGTGTATTATGTGTACAGTGCACTTGATGTGTGTACTGTGCACGTAATGAGTGTTATATGTATGCAGTGTAGCAGTATTTATACTGTAGCCATATTTATTACAATATGTATACATTTGAAGAACTTTCGGACATGCACTTTTGCTATGTTACGGCGGACGGCAATAATACAAAAGCGCGAAGTTTATACGCCGAAAAATATCCCAATAGGAATAGACCCAGCACAAAGATATTTTGCAAAATAGACCAACGATTGCGGAATAGCGGTACGTTAAATCCTGTAAAATATATTCAAGAAAATTCAAAAAGAAAAAATCTTTGCGAATGGATGAGTCGAAAAATCGAACGCATCACCATATTCTTCCAACTCAATGCAAGGGCATTTAAACAATTGTTTTGGAAACAGGTGGTCAAGGAGGACCTGTGCTTTGGTCTACTCGGTCCCCAGATTTAAATCCTCTCGGCTTTTACTACTGAGGACACACGAAAACACAATACGTCAAAATTTTAAGAGAAGAGTCAGGCTCTGTTTACAAGAAAACGGAGGACATATGGAACATCTATTGTAATTTGTTTGTATTTTTTGTGAACACTCGTGGCCGGGACAATCGCGGTGCGTGTGTGATTTTGCTGTGAACACTCGCGGAGGCAAAAGATTAGAGAAAACATTAATCCTCTTTACTTGGAAATTTCATAGAGCGGTTTTCAATATGCTCTTATGGATTTCGACGAGTAAGCAAGTTTAATGTTCAATCTACCATTTCTTTTGCGAAGTGTTGCGTGAGATTATTTACGTCTCTGAATACCATGGTTTCCCTCTCTACGACTTATGTGAGATAAGCTGTCGCTCACGTGTCGTTCGGATTAAAAATCACTATGCGCTCCGCTGCTTAGACTGACCTCCTTTCGTTCGTGTAAGGAGATTTGCTCGCGTGCAGGAATATTTTCGTCGATTTGTAATTGTCAATAACTAAAAAGCAAAGCCGAAAACGTAATTTTTTTATTCTTGATTCTTGTCTTATTTCGACGTCAAAAATCACCCCTTAAATTATGTAGAAATAGTAGCCGAACTCCCTGCGTATATACATTATACATATACATATACTATATGTATATACATATAGTATAGTAACGCAATTTAATAGCTCTCCCTAATTTCTAATATATGGTAGCAAATATTTAAATTTCTTTTTATTATTATTATTTATTTTTATTAGAATTATTTTTCTTCTGGACTCTTCAATTACGTGAAAAGACTGATGTTATATTCTTCGAAAAGAAACATTATCACGAGTTTTGTTACATTATATTAATATCTTATTTCAAATTCTGATATCGACAATTTTATTTAAGGACAAGTTGAAAGAGATCTTGTAAAAATAGGAAATAATTAGGTTACTGTAAGGATGCTAAACAATCGGATAAACTTGTCAATATACGCGTTACATGCAAATTAACACGAATATGTCAAAGGATGTATTTTATCTGTTACTTACGTTTTGTATGTCGGTATCAAAGACTGATCCAATGTACGAAGGAATTTTTGTTAAAAGCATCCAGAAGCCCCAAGTGTGAGCAGACTGTGTAACCAATAGTGCCCACATTGGTATACTGGTTAATATTTTAATCCAAGGAGTTGATAATTTCTAGAAAAATATTACAATTTTGTTATAATTTAAACGTTTCTGCTTGCTTCTTTATTCTTTATAAAATGTGATGAAAAATTTTAACACTGAAATTATAACGTGTTTTGCGATCACAATGTTTATGTCGTTTTTTATATTTAATATGAAATACTATAAATTTAGATACCTAGTGTCTATATTTAGATTAGGAAGGCTTAACCAGGAAGGATGAGGAACTATTACTCTTACCTCTTCTGTTTCTATCATTCCAAGACTATTTTCAATGTATTCTTTTTCATCTTGTGGTATACTTAGATGTTCAGCGGGTGATTCTTTACCGATGAAAAAGAACAGAATACTGGAAACAATTGCTATACAGCCCCAAACATAATAACAGCTAGGCCATCCCAAACGAGAAGCTGACAGTTGTCCAGTACTCCATAAACAAAGTACGTTTCCAATCCAGCCCCCGGCATAAACGAAGGTCGCTAAATGTTGCGTGCAATAAATATGTCAGATACTTTTGATAATTACTGGTGTAAGCATTCGATTGCTAAAAGTAATTGTATAGTCTATGTTCTTAATTTATTTTCACTTATAAAATTATCATCTGTTTAATTTTGTCATCCACTTTAACATACTGATTGTCAAAAATAGAAAATAAAATATATAGAAATATAATAAAATATATAGAAAATGAAATGTAAAAAATAATTTTCACTGCCATCATAAATATTTTTCATTTGAATAATTTTTAATGACGTTATTTTATTGAAATTTTACATCAATTATTAAAACGCGTATAATTTATATATGTACAAAAGATACGTACTGTAGGTAAAGATACATATATACGCTCATGTACAGAAAATAATTTATCAAAGACAGTCGAGTAACTGAAATGAAATATCAAACTTAATGATTTCTAAGATAATTAAAAGAGATCGTTAAATGTAGAAATCATGAATGGATGTTAACTGTTGTTTAGATACAATGAACTACGATGACCGATACAATTTCTTGAAAAGATTCTTATCGTTGTCAAACGATTCTATAAAATTACTTTGATTATCGATTGGCTTAATAATGGTTCAAAAACCAAAAGAGTCAAAGAACAGCCTTTTGATGATTTTTCGTGTGGAAATTGCTCAAAGTTGCTCAAAATTGCTCAAAATTGCTTAATAACTTAATTTAATTCGTATTGTTGGAATCGAAACAACATTTTAAATGATCATTTCGTATCAATATTCATAATCTGCCTCGATGATCAAAATTTGTATTCATTAAATCATTAAAACATTAAATACTTACAGATTCTCCCTCTTTCGTCCATAGGCGCCCATTTCGAAAGTAATGTGTGAAGACACGGTAAAACAGTGCCTTGAAATAAACCGGCGATTACTCTAGTAGCACAAATCGCTTCCCATCCACAGTACTCGGCAAGTACGGGAATTAAAAGTGTTACCAAACCACATGCGAATTGCGCCAGTGAGAAAAGTTTATGAGCTCCCCATTTTTGTGCCACTATGCTACCAATAATTTGCGTGCACACATATCCCCAGAAGAAAGAACTCTGAATTATATCCTTTGTGGCGTCTTTCCATGGAAATTCCTTCAATGAAAAGGATGAAAACTGTAGAGAATAACCTAGAAGCAAATTGTTTCGTAGCTTCTACTTTTTAACAAGTATTATTGTAATATTTTGTCAAAATTAATATTTTTTATTTTGCTTGAGAATTTGTGCTATATATGTATATGTATAGAAAGCGATTCGATTTAAAGATATATGCACATAATGTGCACGTAAACGCGCGCTAAATTCCTTCTATACATACGCATACCGAATTTAGCACCCATTTACATATAAATTACGTATAGAATATGCAGAATCAATAACTAAATTCAAGTAATTAGTCGACGTACAATACAAAGTATATTTGAATCATTTGAACCATTTTATACATACTTGTACATTTTATAATTACGATGGACATATAAAATCACAGATACTAATCTGACAATGAGATTTATTCGTTGTAACTATTACGTATTTTGACATTCAAAATATATAATAGCCATCTACATAAATACACCGTTAACTGCAGGTGTTAATTTTCTACGAATCGATATTGCTTTCTGTATATAAATCCATTTTACAAAATGGTCAACAAACGAATAATTAGTAAGCAGATCGAAAGACGGGAAAATGGTCATACTGGAAAATCAGGATTTGCAGATTTCGCATTAGTCATTGCTTCTAACGTCACTGATGTAGTAACCCTAATGGCATAACAACAGAGAAAGCCCAGTGCCATTAGAAGACTCTGTGTGTGTCTACATCCGTATCGTGCTGTAAATTATAAATTAAAGAGTTTCATTAATGGTAAGAAACAAATGATCGACGTACGCGATATACATGTATAGTTATAGAGAGTATAATGTCAATTTTACTATGAACTTTAAACGTTATAAATAAATGAAGTGTTTATCATTTAAAAAGGGCATACCGTTAGGTTGGAAAAAAGTGCTGTGTCATCCGTTTCAAGTAAAGATATTAATTAAGAAATAAGTATTCATGAAACACGTTTTTAGTCCTGCATTTGAAATTGGTTGCTAATGCTACTATAGAACTCATAGGAAAATCAATTGTTGTTTTACTTACAAGGTTAGTTATAACCTTATTATTTCGATAGCTGTAGCAAAAACTTTTAGAAAGCGATAATTCTTTGTAGATCATTCATTCTATGCTAGTTGTGATTATGTCATAATACTCATTTTGTAGATATTATTTTGCTTTATTTACATATTTATTAGGTATTGTAAAATCGTGCTTAAAGCGAAATAAAATTTTATAGATGTATCGTGCTTATGAATAGTATTCATTTACACGTGCTTCTCACGTGATCCACCGTCGCAGACGTGATTGCATTTGAAACATAAGATTTTAATCGCAAAATTCTTTTTGCTTTTCATTTCATTCTCGAACAGTTTCATTTTGTTCTCCCGAAAGAACGAGCTATTTTTTCGTGATACATTATCACTCTTATTTTACACAAATTCATACTTTTAAATACGTAATATTTTATTTAAGGACTTTTAAAGAAATAATAGAAGAAAGTATAATTTAAATAACGCGAATAACGTGACTATAGAAAATAGAACCTAGGTAATACATACTTATTGTTACATCTTATTTGCACATTCTTTTTTTCTCTTTCCTTCCATTCAAGGTTTCGATTAAATCAAAATTAATGAACGGGTACGATTGTTATTTCATAAATAACATTAATCTTTTAATCCGTGATTTATCTTCCTCTTGTCCGTTTATAAGTTTCGTTGGTTGCTGTTCGATAGCATGTTATCGTACGATTAAATGATACTAGTTTAAAGTTCTGTTAAAACCTTTGAACGATAATTATCAACCGCTTTGAAGTAACTTGTTGCATTCTCTATATTTCTTGCATACCACGATCGTGCAATGCAGAGAATGCGGATGAGCGATTCGTTTATTCCATATTTCTAGGACATCGCGGGAAATCTGACATTGACGAACTGTTGGCGTCATGTCTTGGAATTCAAAGCGATTCGTCACGTATTTATGCTATGCACGTTGAACGAAATACATTGTGTTCTTAAGTATTTTCGCAATTAAACGAATATTTAATGTATACCGTTAAGTAGATTTTACCAAGAAAAGATATTTCTATACGAATACATATGTATACGAATAATATGTATATAGGTATATTAATTATCATTAATGTATGTAGTAATATGATAAAGATACTAATATTCGTTACAACTTTAATGGAACACTTAAAATTAATGAATTTATTGACCATTTTAAAGACAGCGAAGGCTAGAAAAAAGGCTTGAAAAGATGGTAAGAATATGATATTAAATATAAAAAATCATTGCACGAGTGGGAGAATCCAAACACGTGAGAAGCACGATTTTAAATGAGGACAAACGTCACCAATCTTCGCACAAGTCGTGATAAATAAAATTTATCTTTGATCAATGTCACTAAATCAAAATCAGATATTGCTTTCCATACATCGATTTTATCTTCTAGAATGAACAATTCCACTATCAAATCTATTTCTTTCGTAGTTTCTATAGAGAGTACCAGACATACCTAATAATAAAAAGCGTAAACGAACTTTGTCTAAAACGTATGTATGAAAGAAAATCATTATTAGAAATAAATCACTCTATTATAAATGATATTATATATTTTAAAACCTATCTAAGATTTATTTATGAAAAGATCATGTTTGTTTCGTCAATAACGCTAATTTGATCAGATATTGCTGTTCTGTTATTGGTGTTGGTGAACCGAGAAGAGAGACACTTGGAAATTGAAACGAATAAAATTAATATGAAACGAGATATACATACTTATGTGGTAAAATAAGTTTGGTTTTAGATTTTAGTTAAATACCTCTTGGTTTGGATGCCGGTATCTGCATCCGCCCCGAAATAGAAATGATAGAGACCCTTTTCGTTGCATGGGAATGCATCATATTGTTAATAAAAATACTCAAGCGTACACACGATTTGTTAGGTAGGGTCGAGTTCCGAAGTAAATCGCAAAAAAGACACTACGATCCATCAATCGGTTGATCGTGGCTTTATAGTCCAACACCGAAAAGAGTTTCTCCCACTCTTATTTTTCAAGTTGCACGTTCTGCATGCGTACACACAATAGTACATTATCACTTTTCTCCCTTATCTAAATGGAAAACCAGACGAATACATATGTTGTTATAAAATACAATGATACTGATATATATATATATATATATATATATATATATATATATATTGTATCAAACACTACGCGCGTGTATTTAAAATTTTGATATATATAATTATATTAGCGATTTTTTAGATACAATATACAAACCAGACAAAAGCGGAATGAACATTACATATCATCCACGTTAGAAGGGAAATACACTTTAGTTGAAGATTAAGATAATTTATAATTCCATTGTCAAACTTTCGATAGAAATCGGTACGATTTCACATCTCGATAAATCCTTAATGACTGTGCAAAATCTTGCAAGACCTACATAATAACTTACATGCATACTTATATCGAAAATTTAATAAGACTGGACGGCCGTAATAAACAAATAGTAGACAAGTCGTATTCCGTTATATCTAAATGTTATATTTCCTACTGATGTCTAGCTATTAACGCGTTATTTTCAAACCCATTCACTTACCTCCAAATTTATATTCCGAATCTTTTATTATTTTCGATGAAGCAAACAGTATTTCAATTATAATTACATTATGATTACCAACAGATTTCGTTTCATTCGATATACTTATACATTGATTGTTTAAATTTAACGTAATACATTTAATTATCCAATTGGAAAAGCTTTCAACTGTTCGTCATATTTCACCAACCAGGGAGAAACTTCTCAATTGTTGGCTCGTTAAAGTTTTATCTTTACTCCTATAATTATATCCATATCTTACGAATGACTGTTTTTCATGAAAGTGCAACGACCCATCGTTCTAAGCACTTTTAAATAGTAAACTAATTGAACGACTTATTTATAAGCGAATATTAGTAATTAATTAAGATGAGATTCTGTTAGAATAAGTAAGACTTCATTTTGTTTAACTTATAAATATCTTTTTGCTTTTAGTAAATACGTCAATTTAAATCTTCTAAATATTATATGAAAAGAAAATTCGATAAAAAAAGATGCTTTACCTCAGGAATTAAAAAAATAGTTAAAAAATTGTTTTAAGAATAAATTATAATTGCAAAATAAATTAATCTCAGATACTAGAATCTACTTAAGAAACAACAGCTATAATAGTATGCATATAAAATTAGATTCTGCGATGCATTGTACGTAAAAATAAATATATGTAATAAAGGATAGGATTAGGTAGGATTTAGTAGGTATCATGTAAATCGTTACATTAGTTTGCATCTAATAATTATTTTATTTTTAGCAAAAATATGTAAAATTTGTGTTTGTGCACACGTGCGCGCATTATTGTATAAATAAATCGTGTTGTTTGAACAGTTTTACCCATATCTTTTTATTTTCATTTTCATTTTAAATACATTATTAAAGTACAATAATTTCTAAAAATCACATAGCTACAACTTCTTTTATATTGTACACAATATACAACGTTAGACAATTTCATACATAATTTACTAAAAAAATATCATACTGCCAATTGATTCTAAGTAACGAAGTGGTATTATTGCTAAAATTCAAATTTCTTTTTTAATATCATTTGAAACTTGAAAAAGTGCTACTGACATTATAAATATTTCCGATATTTATTGCATTTCTTTATTTGAATTCGTGTAACATGTAGTTTTAATTAAGGGGGCTCGCAATCGAACTATTCATATAGAAGTTTTATGAAACATTTTCTCCGAAATTAATGTAGCAATACCAATGAAATTTGAATCACGTACTCTGTTATTTTTAATACATCGATAAATTTAATTGCTAATAGTTCTAAATGAATCGAATACTCGGTTCTTTATATGTCTTTTAGCAAAAAAGTTACATGACTTTTAGTATATCGTTTAAAAACTGATAAATTATCATTTTTGTTCTCCGAATGTAGACGTTATTTTCCAAATTCCGTCATTCAGTACGTTCATTACCTTCGTAAGAGTCAGTACTAAAAATATGATTAAGAGAAAAATGTTTTTCTGATAAGCGACGATAATTCATTTGTTGAGAAACTTTGCCTAGAACCAGCAAAATGTACAAAAATTATGCAATAACTAGATGGAACTAGGATAAGAAACGCAGGTAGAAAAATAACAAAAATTTATCAGCAGGCGAGAAAAAGAAAATTGGAATATATCTTCCAAGAACAGGAGAAAGATGATCCTGCTTATGGAGCAGAAATTCATTAAATGAATATAGATCTTTTTTCCACTTTCTCTTTAATCTTACTTCTAGTGTACAAAATTGCACTATATTTTAACACAACCTGCAGAAATATCTATACGTATATTCCGAATCTGCAATAAAATAAAGATTTTTTTTTACATTTTTTGGTTACGAGTCCCCTTAAATAAAAAAATATCATTCTGTACATGTTAGATATTTTATTTAGATCAAGAGAACGACTCTGTTTCAAAGAATAAATGTAAGATATTGATGTTTGTTTAACATAGTAAGTATGATATTGATGTTTATTTAACATGTCATAAAGAAGGATACCTATATTTATGAGATAACCTAATATTTTATTAAAGGCTTCACGTTACCTCTTTCATTCAAGCTATTCTAAATTTTGATATGTTGCAAGTTAAATTCTTTTTTTAATCTCAGACCTAAATAAAAAATTGGTCTCATTAAACTGTTTGATGAAAGATTTGACTCAAGACTAGAATATAGCAAAAGCAATCTTGTATCTTACGAATGTGCAAACGAACAGTATATTATCGACGCTAATCATTTATATATACATGTATACTTAGTTTTGTAAAGCACAGCCTCTTTTTCATTATCTTAGCCGTTCTGTTGTCTAAACATCCTAAATCGTTTCTGCACAAAGGGATATTGTCTATCCCTTACACTTAAAATTACGTATAATTACTTTTTTGGTATTTACCAATATAAATACGTATATCACATTGTCGATTATCAACCACGTTGAAGAAAAATATATTTACTGTAAATCATTGGTCGCAATCGGCACGAATCATAAATTTAATGTTTGCGGAAGATTAAATACATTTTGTATTCCACCTAGACTCTAGAGATTGTTTAACATATTAATTGTTTGAAAAGAAACTTTATGAATGAAAAAATAAAGGAAACAGTTTCTAGAATTCTTGGATTTTAAAATCGATCGTTCCTCTAAATCTGCAATAATAAAAGTAGTTAGTCATTGGTTAAATGTATCGAATCACATATATAGAAATTACTTAGATCCAATTTGTATACGTATATGATGCTACAGAGAAACCACATACGGTTCAAGTTTTATTTGAAATAACATTTTGAAAACGTACATGGCGCTTGCGACGCTAAAGGAACATAACGCAGATATTTCTGCATATTCATATAACTGTTAATTCTTTCTCGCTTTGTCCTTTGATATTCGTAATTTCAGGATTGTTCCATGGTTGAATTTCAGTACTGCCAAAAATAATAAAAATTAAATTTCCTAAAATGTAAATAGCAGCAGACAAGTAGAATACTATATTCCACTGGGTCACATCTTTCTGTAAAGAAACAAATTAAGGAAAAAATTAAATTAACATACGTAGTTATCGGTGAAAAATGTCACGGTTAAGACAAAATTGCTTCGACTTAACTACCTCGTCTTGTGCGATTATGCCGCAGACTATTGGTGCGATTATTGCAATTATAGATGCTATACAATTTGTAATGGACATCAACGTGCCAGCGAAATTTGGACTTAAGTCGATATGATTAATTTGAAATCCGGATAGAGATCCAGCATTTAAACCTACAGCTATCACAAGGATAGTTGTAGCCACGGTGGCATCGTGCACCGACATCGTACCAAGGCAAATCAAAGCTATCGCTGGTCCCCAGTGTGCAATCGTATTGCAAACTTTTCGAATTACTCCTCTTGAGATATTCTTCTTTAAAGCATAATCAGCTAACCAGCATGTTGGAAAGCTTAGTATCCACATCGTTAAATAAGGGAGCGCCGATATCCAACCGTTCTGAAAAATCCAGATATCTATTTTAATGTAACAATTTCACATTCTGTTAAATATCAACGATACGTTACGAACATGTTTTATAACTTTACCAATCATATGGCAAATACATAATATCGAAAGTTTACTCCACGTGATGTCGTAAATTAAAAAGAATTCAAGAACATCGTAAACTTCGATAAAACAATAGGGCATAGTGAGGAATATTTATCAACATGAGTATCCTTATCTCGATACGATCGTCTATGATGTAGTGTATAATTTACTGCCGAAGATGTTATCGACTTTTATGTGTGTGATTATCAGAAAAAAAAGCTAACAGCAATCAGTAGCAGTGAAAAATTGAGCATACTATTTATCTATTAACTATTATTGTTAAATGAAATAAAAATTACAGTCATGTATGTGTACGCTGAACAATATTTTGAAGAAAATTAGTCAAATTTCAATTGACATTCGATTGATAATTTCCCTAGACGTAATGAATTACTCCCGAAGAAGAAAATGAAGAAAATACTGATAATCTTACCGTTAATCCTACTACAGTGAGTTTGCATGCGTAACACAATTGCAAAATTTTAAAAGACCGTTTGTACAATACGACATTTCTACAACACACGTAAAAAAATTAGAAGAAACCCTTGTATGGTACACAACACAGTTTCGCCCTAACACGGTTTTTACGTAATAGAAAGATCGTTCTATTTTGCGATGTGGTGTACATGTTAAATTTCAATTTTAATGTTTCAGTGTTTAATATTTGTTCGAAAGGTTTAAGTAACGGTAAAACAGTTTTGAAAAAATAAAATTAATTTTTTAAGAATTAATTTCTAATTAAATTCTTAAAGAATCCTCAAAAAATTAAGATTTTAGTAGATAATTTTATTTATTAAAGCATTATATTATTACGTACCTCCTCCAACTTAAATTGTAAAATATTGTTCATGTAAATTGGTAGTTCTGTGATAAGAGTCCAATAGCCCCAATTTTGTCCACAATGTACAATTATAAGAGCCCACATCGGTACTGAGGTTAATATAGCTTTCCATGGTGTTTTCAACGCCTTTGGAGAATCACAAACATACATAAAATATACATCAATGATCCATAATTTATAATATTAACGTCCATGTTCGATAAAATAGCTTAAAATACGTTATATTTGATAAAATAAATATACGAATTGACTAATTATTCTACTGTTTGATGTTTAAAAAATAAATTTTTAATCGATATATACGTGTGTACTTTCAAAGCAAAATTGCATAAAACATAGGTATTGTTTTTATAAAAATGACACTTATTTTAGCGTCTATGCGTCATTTATCGTCGCTTACATACGACAATACAACGCATTAACTTTATCACAGGTTTTTCTTCTAATGGACATTTCTGCCAAAAATATGTACATATTCATAGATCATACGATAACGTTGATTTCGAAATAATTTTGCAAACGCATATTATATTTTATGGTTTTTATGTTGACGAAAGGAAAGTTTTCAATTGGTCGATTGATATATACGGGTGTATGTATACATATACATACATGTATATGTGTTTACATCTAGTAGATTATATCATAAAATATGATTTCTAGAAACATGTTGGGTAATCATTGTATTGTTTCATTGCATCGTTTTCCTCACAGCATCATGTTACATGGACACTTAATATTGTTTAGAGTACGTAGTGACGTAATATTAATATATATTAATGTCCTAACGTAGGATAATATATGTCACTGAAACATATATATGCATCACTGAAATAGCATTCACAAATATAAGAGGAAAGTTTATTCATGTGGAAAATCTAATGCAAACGTTATACTAATCTGTAAATTAAAACATGACTTGTCAATACTGATGACGTTAAATCTATAATTCTCTTGAAATATGTTTCGAGTATTATACGCATGATAAAAGGAAAGTACCTACGTACAGCAAAGCAAACCTTTCGATTTTATTATAGAGAGAAATAAAACGTAAAACAGGATATATATCTACTAGACGTAAAAAGGAACAATACAAGCAATGTCGTTAGAAAATATAAGTATCACTGGGAAGAAAATATTTTTACCGTTTTGTTATCTGATTTTTCTTTATCCCCGGGAGTTTTTAAGCTATCTTCTATATATCGCCTTTCTTTCACCGATATCCCCGAGTGCTTAGAAGGACTGTCCGAACCAAAAAAGAAAAATACAATGGCCCAAATTATCGCTAAAACACCAAACGTATAAAACACAGATGGCCAGCCAATACTCGAAGCTGCTAATTCTCCAGATATTGGAAAACAAATCACGGTCCCAAATTGTGCCCCAGCGTAAGCAAGCGTGCCTGAAATAAATATACGTACTATATTATGATATACATAAATGTGGAATTTCAGTTAATAGCAACAATGTACTTGACAAAATACGACTTATAACAAAATGTTTATTGGATTGTTCGTACTAGAAAATGCACAGCGAAATTTAAGAAAAAAATAGAGGATTAATAATTTACTTTAAATTATTTTCCTTAATACGGATCTAAACATGTATAATACGATATGTTCGTTAGACTTCAACGATATAACTAAATTTGACTTTTAGTTTATCGCCAATATTAAGTTTGAACAATTCTGTGCAAACAAGTACAAATCAGGTATTTTATGAGCATCGTTAAATCGGTTCAAATAAAAATTTATCTGTGTCGAGGACATTGAATGGGAATATTATCGACAAGTTTGTTTAGTTAAGGATTGTCGATTAAAAAAGCAAGTATTTTTCCATGTTAAGTTAGTTAAATTAAATAAATTAATATTGCACACCAATATCGATCAATGTAAATGATTTTAAACGAAAAGTACGTAATATAAGAAATCCGCATGTTCATAGCGCTTCCTCAATGTTCCGTATTTTTGTAAACAAATATCGTAAAGTATACAGTAGTAAAGTTCAAATTTAATCTAATAACCTTGCGATTGTACTATCAGGAGTAATTCACTTGAAAACACTTTCTGAGTTATTTCCAATAAGTAACATACACTAATAATATGAGGAGCATAACCGAATCAAGGGCAACGCGTTTTAAAAATGATCATCTATCATGGCATACGATGTATTTCTTTCTCTGTAATAACGAAAATTGAAAAAAGATAAAACACCTTTGTATCGTATAGTAAGTGGTAGATTGCGAATTTTACAACTATTTTGATGAATATTAACTGGATTAGACTTAGATAAACTTGGATAAAAATACGAAACAATGTCAATATAAAAATGTTGAATCAGCAGTAATAGAAAGATTAAAAGTAAAATAACCGAATAATCATTAAAGTTATACAGATTATACAGTATTATTAAAGTATACAGTTATACAGTATTATTAAAGATACAGATATCTTAAAAATGTATTACATAAAGAAGGTTAACAATTCGAATTCTGGACGTATACGACCAATTATATATTTATTGCACGTGTCAAAATAGAGGTCATGAGCATTGACCATTCAAGGATATGTATTGAGTATTCAAGGATTATCCTTCATCACTTGTTCTTTAGTGTGTAGTATGCGTATTACAGCATAGTTGATTAAGGAAATATAGGAAGGTCAGGAACCTTCGACTGACACAAAATAAGCTTACGCGATGGAATCGATCAATGTAATGACACATTCTAGGTCATACGCAATATACAAAATGTTTCGCGTAACTAGGATAATCTATACTATATTATATTCAATCCAATAATATTTATTGAATTTAAGAATCACAGAATAATTTCAAAATTAATGTTCGTTTTTCTAAATACCTTTTTTTTGTAGTATTTGCCAGTTTATATTTATATGACATTTTCATTTAATTCTTATTCGCAAAATCTTCTACCGCAACTTGGTGTTGTTAAAAATCTGAGACACCCTGTATATTTATTGCTTTTATTAATCGGAAAGTTCTACTATTCTTCATTTTTTCTTACCTCCGCTTACTCGATCCTACTTAATTCGCTTTTTTATAGCTGACATTTCAATGGTTAGGATGCACAACACATACGTATCAACTATCTGTAATTCATAAAAATTCCTGGTAATTATACAGAAAAGGGCACACTTCGCCAATTTCAATGACCATGAAATATGTTGTCAAGGTCAACATTTTGAATATCTGTTTCCTATACACGTTACCGCTGTTCGGTTATAGTTTCTAGGTGATATTCGCAAAAAACTTTGATACAATTTATGTTACGATTACGCTTCATTCTGAAGTAAGCGGACGCATTTTTATATAGTCCAAAATTCTAAATTCTAAATCCATCGATGACAGAGACAACCATTTTTAATATCGTGTAAATAAATATTATGTAAACAAGGGTTATGGAGTGGCTGAAGTAGTACCAGCCGACAGTAGGCAATCGGCAATGCAAGCGTGAAATTGTTTTCAACGAATCTATTGATTGATACATAAAATGTTGCATTATACTGCTCGTGTATACTAAAAGGTTAGAGTCAACAGATGGTATATACATTTAGTGTTCTATATGTAAATACCAAATTCCTAAATAACCCGCGAGTCAAATTTTCGATCGACCAAATTATATCACATCCAAGTAATATTATATGCATAACAAATTAGCAATTATCCTTACTTAAGATGTGGTAGTCTGATAGTTCTGTAAAAGATATTAATAAAACAGTTCTCACCAAGTCGTGCTCGTTCGGATGGCGGTGCCCACTTAGAAAGCAGAGTCTGTATACACGGTAAAAGACAACTCTGACACAGTCCCATGCCTACTCTACAAATACAAACACCAATGTAACTCCCATAATGAGCAACGGTCGGTGTCAAAATGTTTAAGATTCCGCAAAGCAGTACTCCAATACTGAGTAATTTTTGTGCGCTCCATACTGTAGCTATGTAGCCACTTGGTATTTGCATTATCGTGTAGCCCCAGAAGAAAGAAGAGAGGATCAGTGACTGCTCCGTCGATGTCCAATTGTAGACCTAATTACAATAGTCAAACATAGAACAATCGTTTTACAACAATGGTATGAAATAAAATTAACGTTATAAAATATGCGCGTAATTTCAATTTGAAAGATAGAATAACGATGCCTTGGAAAACTAATTGACTTATAATTAGTACAATTAGTATTATGCTAATCTTAATTATAGAATTTCAATTTTTATTATATATACATAGTATATCGTTCTCACTACTAGGAAGATAACGTTAATTCTATTACATGATAAAGATACAATTTGTTTGACGAGCAACAGTAACAGTATATTGTACTGCGTAAATCATTCTGTAAAAGTATTTTCTAACTTTTCGCCCATTCTGTGTACATTATACATATAATATAAAGAGGAGTCTTCTTTTATCCAGTTTTGCTTTAATCGACTCTCACCTTCACCGGCCATATATTTTCGTTGCGAAACATAAGGGCATAAATAAGGAAACTTTGCAAAAAAAAGTTCGAGAAAAGGAACGAATATTGTATTTTTCTTAATTTAAGTTTACTTTAATTTCAAAAGGAAAACGCTAAGATCGTAAAGGATTTCAAACGTGTTCCTTATCTCACATTTTGCATCGAACCAATTCAAGATTAAGTGATATCGAATTGGTGTGTGTGTCATTATTTAATTTTTATTGCCTTGACGATGTTTACTAGATAATTTTCTTATATCTTGAATTTAAGATTACATACAGAAAAAAAGATTACATAAAATATAAAACTTATTTTCACTCTATGTTTATTACGCTTATTTAATAATATAATACAAAGGGTGTTATTAAATCTTCAATTTCTTGGAGAATTTATCGTTACATGATAGTATCCTATGTGTGATTTGTATTAGAAATTTTATTACTTTTTGAGATTATATACAGCCAGAACCATATACATGTATATACATATGTATAAGCTCATTTAAATATAGACGTATGATTTGCTGGACTCTTCTTGTTTCCCTTTTCAAAAAACAACATCATTACGTTATATCTCATGTAACTCTTTTCAAGAAAATATTTTATAACGGATTAAGTGATTCATTCTATGCTATATATGTACATCTAGGACGTTCATAATGTTATATAATGTACGAACGAATAGCAGTCCGAAGGCTACTGAATTTATCTCGATATTTTTCTAATGCCATAAAAATAATTCTAGCAAATTATATTTATTATAGTATAAATACTATATTTATTTTCATGACTCACTGATTATTGTAAAAATTACTGATATTTATTTTGTATAAAAAATTTGGAAAATTTTAATCAAGTCGACCAAATAATTACAAGATATTGTTTACACAACTGCTTTCTATATCTATTCACTGTTTCTATATATTTTTCAACAACGATAGTTTTTTTATGATCATCGCAAAGATCACGTTTTAACGTTGCACAAGACTAAAGGAACATGTATAATATAAACGCGTATTCTTTCTTTTATGACTGAATGATATAAGATTTTAAAGTAATATAACTAAATACTTAGAATAAATTATATTATCGACACGTATTGCTCAGATTTAAATAAGACCCGAGTATTTTATAAAATATATCTAATACATATCAACATCCAGATAAAAATGTTCAATATTCTCAACATTCTCAATACTCTCGATATTCTTTAAACATTCGTTTATGTAAGAAATTACTCTTATCAGGTTTATATAACTAGTAAGGAAACGTATTTGGATTTCATAAACTCTTCGCTCTTCGTAAATTCAACGTTAATCGTGTGGCAATAATGCCGATTATCTTAACAAAAGTCTGCCTTAGACAAAATAGACTACTTCCAATCATGGTTCTAAAAGGATACTAAATAATTTATTAAGGATACTAAATTTTAGAATAAATGAATATTTTATAAAGTGCAATTATAACATATTTTATATACTACTGTGTAATAACTATCACAAGATCCTAACTCTACTAACTTTATAGACTTAATACAAATTCTGTAGCCACGTACATATACATAATTTACCTCGAATGCATGATCAGTGCTTTGAGTGTTCTGTGTCATTGCAACAATAGCTACCGACATGCTCACTCGAAGACAATATCCAATTACCATTCCAAAAAACTGTAAAAAAACTTGCAGGTGTCTGATGCCGAGTCCACCTGCAAAAATTCAATATCGTATGTTCTAAGATTATAGATAATATATCTATATATATATGTATGTTACAAAAATTTATGTTTATTTTGTTATGTCCATGATTTCTTGGATGCAGTCTAAACAAAGGAGAATCGTCTTTTGGACTCGACAGATTGGAACGCTCAGCACCGTTAATTAATTCGAAATTAAAAAATTAAATCACATATATTCGTTTTATAGGCTGCATGTACATATTGTACATAGGTACATAGGTACATCGTACATATGACATATATCTCCTTCGCTATAGTAAAAGATAAATCTCTTTATCTTTGATCTAACTGGAATCAATGATATCAAAGCTTGATGACTTGAAACTATCACAGCTATTTTTTATACTATTTATTACAAACACCTGTTTTTGTAATAAATAATTGATACATAAGTAAGTTCATAAAACATGTGTTGTTATCGTATTACTAATCTGTTATTTTATAAACGTAAAACAAAACCATCCTCAAATGCGTAATCGATATTCCTAATTGCGTAGGTATAATATTTCTAACAAAATTGACTTCATACATCATACATATCTGTATGAAAAGATTAACTTTTTACATTTATTATGTTATACACAGTGACGGCTCGTGGATTTTATACTTACTACTGGTCTTGATTTCACACGTGCTACATGCACATGTAACCATAAACAGCCTCAAATTATTGTTAAATCAGCTCGACGATATGTTTTAGCTACAAACATATCGATAACCCTGGTATTGTATATAGATCGCCTTCTCTTTGGTTGTCTGAACGATAGTCAAATTAGAAGTAGCCCTTTTCAGTGTTTTAGTATAAATTTTTTCCTCAGAAGATCGCGTAGAAAATAGCTGTCTTAACCAAGAATTGTCGGAATTCATATTTAAAGATCGATATACTCGCGTATTAAATTATCATTCGAATTACATTAATAGAACGAATAAAAAAGAACTTTTTAAACATTCACATCAAAGATAGCGAGTGAGACGCGCGACACTGACTACAGCACAAAACAAAATATCTTGAACAAAGAAAAGATTAGTGAGAATGTGAGGGAAGATATTGACGATAATAACGACTATAGTATACATTGAACAGTGATAGGGTTTTCTTTAGCCTAGAAGCGATTTTCAAACGCTGTGACCGTATCTGGCAGTGAGTCACGAAGAAATAACGACGGAAAGCAAAAGTTACGATATCAACGATTTCCAAAATATTTTATTTCGTGCTGCAGCACGATAATACGTATTGAGTAACCGCTCCTGTTCATACATTATTACAGATTTTCTATGGTAATTTAATAATTTGGCAATATTTTACACTATACTTTACACGTACACCATTGAAAACCATTTACAGGATTGAAGAATGCAGATTCAGAATACAAATTTTCATTCAAATATTAATTTCATTTGTTAGAAACT
Organism: Bombus impatiens; assembly: GCF_000188095.3. NCBI lineage: Eukaryota > Metazoa > Arthropoda > Insecta > Hymenoptera > Apidae > Bombus > Bombus impatiens. The sequence goes on along the minus strand of NT_177194.1, from coordinate 247,615 downwards.
TTGCGTATTGTATGTTCCAGGGCAGGTAATCAAAAATAATCTTATCATTTCATCTTAATGAAAACGGCAAGAAATATTCTTAAGTAACGATTATATGTATATACATGTATATTTAAGATTTAATTCAAACGATTTTATTCGGTATAATATAATCGACGTACATATATAAAAATTTAATTCAATAGTATAAACTTGATTTACTATAAGTGATTAAAAAGTCGCTTATATCCTACAAATTCCTGCTCGATTTACTTGGTAATAGACTTATATATAGGTGCATAGTCTTAAGAAACTAAATATGTTGTGTGTAACAAGAAGATATCGATTTAATCATGAAAGAAATAAACAATTATTATTCAAGCATGAAAAACTTAAACGATAATATCAGTTGTTAAAAAAAACAAGATTAATAAAAGGATTGATAAACGCTTAAATTACATAAAAGACATCATAGATAAAACAGATATTTAACATTGAATGTACCGACCGTTTTCTGTACATATAAAATTTTGTTGATAAAGATTATTTCAAGGTATTTTTTTACGACTATATATCTATAATATGTAAAAAAATTTAATTCTAGTTTTTTTTTCTAAGATTATTTAACATTGTGAACATTTCATAGATCATTTTGTAAACTGTAAATGATAAAATTAGATCTCTATCCCTTTGTTCTTACTAATCTACTAGCTACAACTGTCTGAAAACGGCAAATAAAGTACGAAAAATGTAAATTCAGAGTAGATAGATTTAAGGCGCTTCCTTTAAAAATAGCTGTTTAGTCAAAAGCTATTGGCGCATATATAAAAAGATACAAGGAATATTTATAATGAAATTTATGGAACTACGTGATATTATTCGTTTAACGCAAAAATTCCATTCAACTAGCAATTAATTTTAAAATATATGGAACATTTTAGTTTTATCATCACCACCGCTTTTATCGCTAAACATATTTATTCTATTACAAAACACTAAACTATATACACGAAATTACAAACTATCGATATCAAAATAATTATTAAGTTAATGAAATACAGTTACTCGCGTAACTAATCAAACACTTTTTAAAACAGAATAACTTTTTTAACAGTGGACCAAATGACTTGTATCTTTTTTGAAAAAAATTGCGACTGATCGGAATCGTGAAAAAAAAGTAAAGGTCGCCTTTTACGACTTTCTTATCTACGCTTGCTATGAGAATTTTAATTTTCAACACATTTTGAAGATTTATGTCAGTCATGTATGTGTATATATGTATTTATTTATTATATATATATATTCTAGATATATATGCTGAAAATTATGTCAAAATTATTAAATACGGAATGATTAATACAGAAACAAGCGACAGGTATCGAAAGATGTAAGAATCTTTAGATTTTAGACCGAAAATCATGAAACACTGGGTTTTTCACTTTTAATCGTTTAAAACTCACAGAAACGTTAACCAATTTCGATGAAATTTTCAACATGTGTATAACTGACATAAACCTACAAAACGTATTGTTTCATTTCTTTCCGATTTTCATTACAAGCTCAGATAAGAACTGCAAATTTTTTAAAAGTATTTTACACGTCATCTAGTAAACTAATCCGTTTACTTCTCAAAAAAACTCAAATCATTTGGTCGAATTTTAAAAAAGTTCTGTTTAAAGGATATTTGATTACCGATCTTATGCAAGTAACGATATTAAATATTATTTACGACTTAAATTGTTATTCCATAACATGAATTGATAAAGTATCATTGAAATTAGGCGTTATTAAATGTACACTTGAAAAATATTATAATTCGTAATTGTCCAAACATTAGAAATATCTCAAGGTTCAGTTGTAAATCAAAACTATATATATTTACCACAAATTGTCGTTGATCCTTTTTCTGTATTTTCTGCAGGTTCCTCGTTCTCCATAGCTGTAATTTCTGGTACTATCAAACACAGACTGTTCAAATTCTAATCTTACTAGATGATAATTCACCATACTTATATCATACATGTCTACTCCCCGCCCACTGACATGCAGCCTCTCCTTTTCCTTACACTTCTATCCCACTTCTTTGCAATTAGTCTTTGCTTCATCAGACTTCAAAAGAACATTGAACGTGTTTCAATGAACAAACGTAAAGATAATTATTAATTAGTCTCTCACACTTGGCAGGTGATAACAATCACAGCATTATACTGATTAGAGAATTTAAGAAAGTGCCATTTTTCTTCGAAGTACTAATTAATGATAAACTAATACAAGAATTAATGTGTTCCTCTTCAAAAGCAAATAAAATAGATAACAATATACAAGTCAATGACTACTCTTTTATTATAGTGATATGACGCATATTAATAAAATAATTTTCATTATGTCATTATACCCTAATACTATACAAAATGACATTGTTATTTACATTATTATATTTCAAAAATATTTGACACATTTTCATTTATTTTTCAGATGTTTAATTTGTTTAAAATTATACTTAATTATTTCAATTTATATAAAACATTACCTTACCATCTTCAATACAAAAAACAGCAGTTTTTTCAGCAAATTATTAATGAAATAATATTATACATATAATAATATTTTACATAAAATAATATTTTTTTAATACTTAATTGGAGATCGTCTATTTTACCACTATATTATTATAATTATTATTTTTTCGGAAGAATCGCAATCAATCTTAATTTTTTCATTAAATTGTAGGTAAATACATGTTTTTTAAAAAAATTTATTTCTAGCTTACATATAATTTATGTCGGTCAGATTTGCATTATATTATGCATATAAAAATATATCTTCTACATACATTGAATATTAACAAACATATATGTTTTATATTTTATATCTTGCGTTTCTTTTTTAAAGGTTTGCCGCAAGTATTGCCATCATTTATGTTACTATTATTAATATTTGTATGTGTATTTTCACTAGGTGCTTTTTTTGGTGTTGGACATAATCCTAATTCGGGCAATCTGAAAGAAAGTGATACACTAATATATAACGTACTTATTGCATAAATTGTAATTTATGCATTTAGTTTTAATTCAAATGAGTGTATCGATAAAATTTCAACAACTATAATGTAATAACAAACAATACATTTCATAGTCTATTACTTTATATTTATTTTGCACTATTTTTTCTGCATTTATTTTTCTGTATTTTTCTATAATTTACTAATATCATTTTACTATATTATGTTTTACTCATTTTATTAGTGAAAAATAAATGAAAAGGAGAATAGTTTGTTGGAAATATCAAATCTTTAAACTTTCGTTAATCTCTTATTATATGTTAAATATGTCATTTTTATTAATTAGAAATAGCTTCTTATTTTATTAATTATAGATAAATTATTGATCAATACCAGAAATTCCGAATTAATTTCTCGATATATTTCTAATATTTCAAACAAAATTAATAAATATAACATAATTCGGTCAATATAACTTTAAAACTGAAATGTATGAGTCTTAAAAAGTTCATTTTACTTACTCAACTGCATTCCCATTCGGTTCTCGAACATTTTCCGTATTTTGTACAGTATTCATATTTTGTGTTGTACAATTCTCTTTGTGTTGACTTTGCATAGCAAATTGTTGTGTTTGTGTGGAATATAGACTTCTAGAGGATATTTGTGTGGGTGGGACAATACCATTTCTTTCATAATACTTTTTCAAATCAACCGTAACACTCTTCGTACAGTTGTATGTTTTGTATATCCCAACCAGATAATCCGCAAGTTCAAACATATTTGATCTTAAAGATATAACTATAAATTGTGCATTTTTTGTCCTTTCCTTAATATAATTTCCAACAATTGAAACATTTTTAAAATCTAAGGCAGCATCTATCTCATCCATAAAATATAAAGGAGTGGGCTTATAGTGGTGTAGTGCAAATACAAGAGCCAAAGAGCTTAAAGTCTTTTCACCACCACTAAGATTGCAAATATTTTTCCAAGATTTCTTTGGAGGTCTTACGCTAAAAGCAATTCCTTCGCTAAAGGGATCTAAAGAATCGACCAATTCTAATTCGGCGTCACCACCTAATGTAATCATTTGATACATCTCTTTTAATTTATCAGTAATGATAGTAAAACCTGCAAGAAACTCTTGAATTTTTCGACGCCTTGCTATTTCATAAATATCTCGTATTTTATTGCGTTCAGTAGTTATTTTTTCTAAATCAGCAGCACGTTGTAAATATAATGCATCTTTTTCTTTATATTCTGCTATAAGTTGCACATTTGGAACTTCCATAGGTAACTTTTTCTTAGCTTTTTGTAAATTTCCTATAAGAACTTTTTCTTCCAATTCATTAAGTTCCTCTTCTGTTAATTCTTTCAACTCTTCCACATTTTCACCAGGTATTATTTGAAGTTTTAAGTTTGCTATTTTTCTTGTGAAATCTGGTATTTTTTGATTTAAACCCTTAATTGTATTTTTATGCTCTTTTAATTTCTGATCGAGATCTATTTTAGTTGCTTTCAATTTATTCTCCCTAGCCTGCAAAATATCTAATTCTTCTTTAAAAGATGCCATAGCTTCGTCTCTTTCTAAAAGAGCTTCCGTGAATTTCTCAAGCTTTTTTAAATATTCTTTTCCTTGTTCTTCTAATTTTTGCTTTTCTTTCTGAATATCACGGAGTTTTTGTTCACAAGTACGTACATCATTTTCTAAACATTCTATTCGTTGCTCGGTTTTCTTTACATTTCTCTCAGCTGTTTTAATAGCAACTTGCAATCTGCATATTTCAGCTTTAGCTGTATCAATTGCTTTAGATAGGTCAGCTACCTTCTTTTGTTGATTTTTCACAAAACTTCCTGACAATGTATCTACTTCTTTATTAATACGAATTACCTGATTTTCAACAGTTTTTGAATTCTTTTGCACATCTTCCAAAGTTTCCTTTGCAGAGTTCATCACTTCCTTTAGCTGTTGCACTTTTTGTGGGTTTGATATTAATTCTACAGTTCTTTTCTCTTGAACTTTAATTTGCGCCAATAACGATGGTTCTTGTTCGCTTAATGTCTTCATTTCGATGTACAACTTTTCCTTATTAACTTTCATTTCCTTTAAACCTTCATTTAACATATGAATCTGATTTTCTAAAGATTGAGATCTAGCTTTAAGTTGATTGCACTCTTCATAAGTTTTATTTAAATCTGACTCTAATGTTTCAATATCTGTTATACATATTTCATTTGTCACAACTTTTTGTCCCATTCTCCCTTTCATTGCAGTTCTTCCACCTCCACTCATTGTTCCTGATAATTCTATTAATTCGCCTTTCAAAGTAACTACTCTGAAACGTTTATAACCATATGCAATACGTGTTGCTTGATCTAAATCATTTGCCACTAATGTATCTTGTAATCCATAATAAAATGCTGGTAATACTCTTTCATCTTCAACTTGTATTAGATCAAAAAGTCTTGGAACATTCTCAGGAGTTTGTATTCTTTGTTTACATTTTGATACTAAACGCTGTTGCTTTTCTAATGGTATAAACGTTGCACGTCCAATATCGTTTTGCCGAAGAAATGTTATACATGTTTGTGCAGTTGTTACAGTATCGACTACAATGTTATCTAAGGGACCACAAGCTGTTGAAACTGCAATGTCATATTTGCTGTCTATAGCACCAAGATCACCCTACACATAAACAGATACATAAAATTCTTATTATACATATGCACTACAAAATACTTTCTCTAGAAAGAGATATATTTATAATGCACTATATATTTATTCCAAGCAATCTTCACAGCAATAAAGATGTACGTTATTCTAATTGAATAAAAATACCTTCCATTTTTTCTTGCACTTTCAAACAAACAGACAATACCCAGTTACAGGGTATTTCACTTAAATTAAATATCTAAATTATTTCCATTGCTATTGAAGATAAGAAAAAATGAGTAAGAGACATTTAAATTCCCTGAAAGTTACAATTTCCCTTGAGGATTATTCCAAGGTCGACATATTTTTTATAATTGTGATCGACAGTTGTAGTCGACATCAAGACAAGTTCAACAACACGATGACCTTGAAATAATTTTAAACAGTATGATAGCAATATTCAGTCATTAAGTCACTATTAATTTACATACCAATCTTCCAAAAACACCAGGAATTCTACCTTCCCTTTTTTCCCTCATTAAACTGTCTATAATTTTATTCCTTGACTTATTTGCTTGCATAGCAAGTTTTTGTTCTTCAAATGAAATTCTCATCCTTTTCAGCTTTGAAGTCATTTCAATTTCCTTTGTTTTCATCTTTTTTAAATCTTGTTGTGTCTTTATTAATTCTCCTTCATTATAAGGAATTTTGTTTTCTAAGCTGTGTAGTTGTTCGTTTCGTGTCTTTAAATTATCTACTGTTAATTTTAAAGAATCTTTTAATTTTTCTAATTTTTCTTTCTCTGTTAATTCTATAGAGGTATACAGTTCTAACTCAGATTTAGCAATATCAAATGCTGCTTGTGCTTGATTAACATCCTTTCTTAAAGATATTAGCTCTTTCTCAAGTTCGGAACGGTCATTCAATAGTGGTTTAGTCTTCTTACTTAATTCAGCCATCAACTTTTCCAATACTACTTCCTCTTTTTCCTTATTTTTCGAGTGTTTGTCGACAAGTTCCTCACATTCTTGGATATCTTTTATACTTTTTTCTGGGACTGTATACAGTTCTTCTAATTTAGATTTTTCCTATAGAGAGTAATTAATTATTTATTTAATTATTTATTTATTATAATTAATAACTAGTAATAAAATTAATAAAATAATTATCCTAATCTTTTTTATAAGGGTAATAAAATAAATTTTACTGTTTTTAAAGATGCAATGTTAGCTTTTCGTCTTTTATTTGTTTCCACTAATTCTGCATGAAGTGATTCGTCATATTTTCGAATTTTATCAAATTCTGTTGCAATTTCATCCTTGTCTTTCTGTAAATTGTTCCATGTTGCACTTTTTTCCTTAATCACTTTCTTTTTCTGCTCTTTATCATGATCAATTTCTTCCATTTTGTTTACAAGATCTGATAAATCTTTATCCATTTCATTAATTTTATTTTCCTGTTCCACAATTTCTTTTGATGTTTCAAATCTAAAAAAATTTGTTGTCAAACTCAAGCACAGTATAATTTTCAAAATAGTTTACCTTTGATAACAATAAAGTTGATGCTGTAATTTCGTAATTGCATTTTCTAATTGCAAGTATTGAATAGCTTCTTGCATGGGTTCTTCAAGAGCTGCTTTTTCTTTTTCAACAATTTTGAGGCGGTTCAATTTCTCCATCCTATGTTCTGATAAAAGTTCTATTTTGTTTGATAGTTTTTCTAATGGTTCTTTATAACGAACTGTTCCAATTATATCTTCCAAAAACTCAAGCATACCAGTATCATTTTCATTTTGTGCCTTAGGCTTCATCATTGCTATTTGTTCAACTTCTCCCTAATAATATAATATAATGTAATATAGCGTAAAGTAATAAAAAGTTATATATTGTAAAGTAATAGATAATAAAATGCATACCTGCAAAATTAGAAAGCGATTGTGATCTAAATCTACACCATAAGATCTTAAAAGTTTTGCAATCTCTTTGAACTGTACTTTTTTTTTATTTAGTTCATAATAAGATGAATTATCTTTAAATGCTGTCCGCGATATAACAAATTCACTGTTTGGCACTATATCATAATCCATTTGCAACTGGAAAATAGAGAGAAATAACATTACTAATTCATAAAACTTGATAAAAGATAATCTTTTCTAATATGTAATATACCTTATCAATTATTTTTTGGAAATATACAGATACTGTACAGCTATTAACATCTTGATATTCATTCGAGTTATGTATTAAAACTGATATCTTTTTTGATCTAATCTTAGATGCTCTATACCCAAATACAAATAACATTGAATCTATAACATTGCTTTTACCACTACCATTTGGCCCAACAATTGCTGAAAAACACTATAAACAAAGAAAATTGGTAAATCGATACTGTGGCTTCCAGTTTATCAATAATTCTTATTGAAACTTTTTAGTTATCTAATATTTACCTTGTGAAATGGGCCAATAACCTGTGTACCTCCGTAACTTTTGAAATTTTCATTAACAATCTTAGTGATCATTAATCTAGGGCCATTAACATCAACTTCGTTAATTACTTTAAGAGGTGGTGGTATATATATATCATCATCCACCTTTATTCCACCGTTTTCATCTTCGTGTAAAACATTCTCTTCATTAATTTCCATATTGTCTTCAGGAAAATTTTCATTAATACGATTTTCCTCGACCATCCTATTTCTCAATCTATAATATATTTTTCATCCGCAACACAATCTACATTAAAAGATGTAAATTCATACTGTAGAATGGTGGAGGTTAGATACATATCGATATTCAAAAGATGAAAAATGCATGTATTACTAATTGATTATATATTTTCCACAAATTAGTAATCTAGTCCAAATCAATTAAATAACTTATTATATAAAAAAACAGGACGAAGGAGGATTTATATCAATCTTCTATATATACATGTCACATCTTTGTAAAAACTTACGCTTGATATTATCATAGAAACCACAAATACACTTCCCAAATTAAATTTTAGTTCATATTATAATACAATTCACCATGATTTTGTTTCTAAATACATGTATTAACACTTTTTGTTTAACATAGTAAATAAAATACATTTGAAAGTAACGAATCAAAGGACGCCGTACTAAATTCAAATTTAAATCCTAACGTACAAATAATCAATTGCAACATTCTTTATGAACAAAATATGAGAGCTATGTATGTTATAACGAATATGATGCATATTATAAACGTACATGTACATATATACAAATATATAATATAAAACGAATTTAAAATGCAATTTTAATTACAAAATTGTTATACCCATACATGTATTATATGTGTCCATTATGTTAAATCTGGTTACATATATTATGATCTTTAAATAAGTCTTATAAGTTAATATTAAGTAATTATAAACTAACAAACATAATAATCATAAACATATATAAGTTATAAGAATGCAGTAATAGAAGCGTCAGCTCAATAGTTGCATTCACTGATTAGTAAGTGTATATACATTTGCTACAACACATTAATAAAAGTAGAATTGAGCGTTTCTGGCAGCGTATTGTAGTACCCGCCTGACCTACGGCGCGACAGCCGAATAAAATAAGACCTAATTTAAACCTAATTCTTGTCTTTTGTTTATAGTTTATATAGGTTCAAGTTAAGTGTAATTTTATTTGGCTGCATCAATAGCTTTTTGCAAAAGTCATACATGATTACAGATTTTGTACTTTCATTGAATTTTTTGCGATGCGAAAAAATATTACTTGGATTTGTTTAAACAACTGCTTATAAAAAATATATAATATGTAACAACATTTGTAAATAAATAATTCCTCGTTGTAAAATTTAAGTGTAGGATATGAATGTGTATTCAGGCCCCGGAAAATTTCTGAACCCGGCCCCGCAAAAGGTCACGCCACCTCTGTATGTACTTCAGACACAAATGTTTCAAAATTGAATGATAGGAGTGATATACTTATTAAGGTCGCTGAATTTATTTCTTCGCTCTCCAGAAAGATATCGGAGAATAAATATAGTGCCCTATTTAAAAAACTGATTATCTTGCAGTCTCGTAAAAAGAAAATGACAACCAGAAAAACTATTTTCATCGTTGCGTGAAGCCCTTAAAATAGTGTAATTTTATTCTGAAGTTCTTTCACAAAATAATAAATAAAGACAATATTTAGGTGATTCCATTTAGCTGAGTTATTCTATATGTTATATTCTGTTTCATTGTATATAAGATTATGTATGAGGGTTAAAATAATAAGAGGAAAGATCGAACTGTACAGACTCCGTGGCGCAACGGTGACTCCGTGGCGCAACGGTAGCGCGTTCCATTTAGCTGAGTTATTCTATATGTTATATTCTGTTTCATTGTATATAAGATTATGTATGAGGGTTAAAATAATAAGAGGAAAGATCGAACTGTACAGACTCCGTGGCGCAACGGTAGCGCGTCTGACTCCAGATCAGAAGGTTGCGTGTTCAAATCACGTCGGGGTCAATTCGTATACTTCATTTTTAACCTTTTTCTTTAAGAAAAATTATTTTTTTAAACATGTTAAAAATCAAGTATATTTTTACATTAAAAGATATAAGGTCACATAAAATAATAAGTTAATTAGAATAATTATTATATACATATATAACCCTTACTCTATTTGTTTACATTCAATGCTGTGAAGTATAGAATACAGCATATATCATTATATCAAACATTATATGTATGCATAGAATGTGTTATATGTAAACACTATAGAATGAGATTGATTATCATTTTTCTACACTTTCAGACATGTTTATAAATTTCTATAAATAACGTAATAAAATAATCTTGATTATCTTAATTAGAATCAAGACGTGAATAAAGCTAACCTTCTTCCTTTTCATCCGTGTAATTTAACGCATAACAAGTTCTACGAAACCAAAAGAAATGGGCAAAGAAAATGATTCTGATAATACAAAAAAAAGGAGAAAATCAGTTAGTGGAAATTCTGGAATATCTTTGAAAGATGGAGATATATATAAGGTAATATCACTTTATACAGGAATTTCCTTGAATTTTCAAGTATCTATTCTTCATATTTAGGTTATAATTAGTTATGAAGAAAAGGAAGCTATAGAACGTTTACCAGAAAATGATTCTGAAAGTTTTCTATCTACCTGTGATAATATACGTGCGGCTATGAATAAAATTGCAAAATTAAAAACCACTGGGGATGTAAACGTTTGTATATCAATCAAGGAGAAACTAAATTTCATTAGAAAAATAAATGCAATTTAATAAGTTTAAATTTCATACTTTTAGGCTAAAGATGAAATACATGAACTTCAGATTCAGACATCATTAGCATTTATTGAACTAAAAAAATTGAATAGAATGGAAAAATTTCGTACAAAATTTGCAAGAGATTCTCTTATATCTTCAAAAAGTTCTGTCGATAGCAGACATTTACATTTACAAAACCTGTTATATGAAGTAATGCACTTAAAGAAAGAAGTTGTTAAATGTCTTCAATTCAAGTAATTGTTGTTTATTTAAAATTCTTTTAATTTAGTTTTAGACTTAATGTAATTGATATATAATGTGTATGTGTATATATTAATGTATAGATCTAAAGATGAATTGATACAACTTGTATCAGAAGAAGAATTTTACAAGGAAGCACCTGAAAATATTTCTAGGCTGGTATGAAGTAAATTTAAATTAAAGTTATCTTTGTTTACATATCTATATAAGATAATGTTGCAGGAAATAACAAAACATAATCCTCATCAACTAAGACTAGCACGCCTAGAATGGGAATTAACGCAAAGAAAACAACTAGCCGCTTTGTGTGATGAATTGACAGAGAATAAAAAGGCAGTAGCATTGAGTATCGAATCAAAACAAACTCGACTTGATAATCTTGCTCCACAACTTCGCACTATATTAGAAGTATTTTTGACATTTTTGTAGAGCATAGTTTTTTATTCATAATTGAACTAAAATCACCATTAATCTTTCCAGGCAAGCAAGCCATTACAAGAAAGCCTTGGTTTGTTGTTGGATAAAGTTAGACAAGAACATCATAAAGCGACATTACTTGCATCACCACTGTATGTTCTTTATGCAAAGGCATCTGCATACAGAGATGCATATGGTATCACCTTTTTTATTGCCCAAGTATTTTATATTTTATTGCTTTATTTTTGATGAGATTTTTCTTCCAGATAATTCTATAATAGTAAAAGTAGAAGGTGACGAAGAAGAAGCAAAGCGTGCAAATAATCAGGATGGATTACAAGAATCTGATTCAGATGCTGAAACTGTTTCTGAAAATGTTACAGAAGAAACACCTGTACATAAAAAAAGACATCATAGGTTATCTAGAGAAGCTAGGCAAGAAGAGAAAAGAACAAAACTGTTACAAAGGCATCCTTTAAACGTAAAGATAATTATTAAATTGAAAAGTTAGTATTCACAAAAATTAATAGATAATTATAAACTGAAATAGGATATATTAAAACACAAATTTTCAGATGAAACAAAGCTGACATTGCAATTTTATTACATGATGTCTCTGAAAGTTGTAACTGTGGAATCAAAATTAAAAACTGATGGTATTATGGGCATTAGTACAGGGTATATAGTATTTTATACACTACATCATTTATAGTGCAAATATTGTTGTTGCCTTTTTATTATAGTTGGCTACAAATTCTCTTTGTTTTTTTTTTTAATAGAGATATGCTTATATCAGAATCGATTTTACGGGAATTATATCCACGAGATTTAGGATTAGAGAGCCCAAATCCTGCTAATTATTATCAATTGAATCGACATAATTTAGGCCAATTTTCATCACTTGGATTAGGAATCCCATATAAATGGGCACAAAGAATGGCTGGATTACATTTTATTTCACTGGATACGAGAGAGCAAAAAGTATAAAAATTTTAATATAATATACACGTATTCATACATCGCGTTTATTACATAAATTATTTTCGAGTAATCTATATATTAATATTTTACAGTTTACGAGTTGCGAAATAACACAAGATAGTGTTGAATGTGTGTTGAGAGAAATCAAAAGACGTGTAATAGCAAGATTAGAGTTATGTACGGAGATTAGACAATTAGAATGTGGAAACTTCCCAAATTTTACTACTAATAACGATATTTTACCACAAAAACTTAGTACAATTTTACAAAGATTCTCAACAATTTCATGGAGTAATTATTGTAATAGCGTAAATCCCATTTTTCAAGAACAAGGATTAGTATCTTCGTTGGACATCTTTTATGAGGCTGTACTTCGTCGGGGCAATAGTAAGATATAAAATTATTTAATACATAAATCTTTCTTTTATATTATTCATTAATCCATTCATGATTCATTAAACTTACAATATTTGTTTTAGATGAATTAATTGCAAGAATAGCTATAAAACCAGATTATCCAAAAATAGCACCGGTATTTAATATAAGTATAAATCCTATAGTACCTGCATCTGTAGATATTTTAAGAGATATTGAAAGAGAAGTAAATGTCATGTGGATAAAACCGCCGACATTATCTGCGCAACTTCAGCGATTACGAGCATGTTTCGACATTTATTTGGAATCTGAAACTATTATACCAAAAGAAAAGATCTTCTTTCACCCTGTAAAAGGTCGTATTCGTGCTAGACCATATAAATATTTAGAGCTAGGCGGTGGAATTTTTATTCATCGTTAATCTAATACAATACAACATGATATATACGAATACATTTTTGCAAAATATATTTTATTGTCTATACAGTAATAGATACTTAAATGCCAATAGAATCATTCCGCTTAAATTCTACTACTTTCCACTGCTCTATGTCTCGAGAGTGCAGCATAACCCAATCTATATATTATAAATAAAATATTAGACATCAGGTAGTATTTCACGTCTTGCTAGATTTCTTCTTTTCCTTATCAAAGGGGTCAAAAGTTCATGGCTATTCCTGGAGTAAAATCGATGCCTGTTATAAAAAAATTACAATGTGAACTCCCGATTCATTGAAATTTAAGTATTTACTACTATATTATTTATTTTTTTATTTATGATTATAAAGGATAACTAAACAAAAGATTTCAAGTCAAAGATAGAGTAATTGGATATGTTAAGCCAGAATCCACCAAGAAGTATGCTTGCAGTTTATGTTTTAATTTTTTATTCTCTCTACAAAGCTTGTTACTTTCTTTCCTTAACATAATATTATTTACTTTTATATAATTATAATATTCCCAAAAGTTACTGATTTTAGCACATGATTCAGGAATCTGAAATAATTTGTTTGGAATATCATTGCAATAACATAAACTATATTTGTTCTATTTTGTTTCTTACATTAGTATCAGCACATTCATTATGTACTGTATTTTGTATAAAATATTTCTTCAAGTTAAAAAATAAAGGTTCCAAATTGGAACATATTTTAATTATTTCAAGAATTGTGCAACCTTTTTCCATAAGTCTTTGTAAATGCTAAAAATAAAAAGCATTATTATACCATAAAAGTGCAGGAAAATAATTATAATAAAAAACATATGTTTTCTTACTTTTAATACTTCATTACTTTTAATAGCCAATTTTTTCAACTGTACAGAATTTATCATTTGAGTTATAGTTAATTCATATTTAATATTTTTGTATTTTTCCTTTATTTTTATATCTGTTATTTGGAGTTTTGCAATTTTTTCATTTCTTTTTTGTGATAATATGTGTACATTGCCTTTTAATCTTTCAATAATACTTTGTAACTGTAAGCATACTTTCGGATATCGCAATATACACATTCGATCAATGTTATCTTGTTCTTTTAAATACTCATACTGTATTCTTTTGTTTTCAACTATTCTTTGATATTCATTTATTATTCTATATAACTGTTCCCAGAATTTTTCTATGTTTGAAAAAGACTGATGCAGAAGATTTGATGTCATATCTTCCTCCTAGCATATTTAATAAAATCATTTACAAAATTTTGATTAATAACTTCCTATATAGTAAATTAATATTATTACCAAGTACAAAATATTAAAAATATTAACAGCATTGTATGTTTTTCTTATAGTTTGTGTATGATTAAAAATTGTACTTTTTCTGCTTATATTATTAGAAATTTCCTTATAGCACTGTTCCATGTGATTTCTCAATTCAGTTAACTCTACCATATTATTTGTGTTAGTATTATTAAATGTACATGTATCATGTAACTCTGTCAATTTTTGTTTGTATTTCCCTATATAATATTAAAAGAAAGATTATGAATTTATATAAATTTGAAAATAAACATAAGAAATAACGATATTATAGATTCATAATTTTTATACAAATAGTTATGAAAATACCAATTATATTATTGATTAATAAAATATGTGTTTCTTGAAGTTTTTTGTGATCTGCATCTGCTATTTTTAATTCATTATATAAATAAGAAATTGTTGCATCCTTAGTTCTTATTGCTCTACCAAAAGTTGTATGAAGATGTGTTACATCTTTATGAAGTTCCTTACATTTTATTTGTCGCAAAACATACCTCCACTTTTCATTAATTTTGGCAATATTTAATTTTGAAAATACCTCTTCGCGTTTTAATTTATTCTGTAATAATTTAAATTTAAAATGCTATAATAAGAAAATTTAATAAATTATATCTTATACCTTAGTAAAAATAGCGATTAATTGTTGTTTACGCCTTTTGGTTTCTAACTCAAATTCAAGTCTATGTTGCATATAACGTACACGTTCTTCTTCGTTCATTCGAGCAAATTTACTACTTTTATTTTTTCTTCTTCTTAACATTTTTAACTAATGTTTCTTCCGAAAACATACAACCATTAATTAATCACTTTATGTATGTAGTACATTTATTATGTAACAAACTAATAACATATAAATAAATGTACTTGCTGCATGCAATACTTTAATAACAAAGGTGTATGTAATTTATATAAGGTAACCTTCCACTTAAAAAGCACATATAGTAATATGTTTGATCAATAGCAGCATCAAAATCTAGTATCAGAGATGAATAGGCTAGTATCTGTTGTTCGGGTATTTCTTGTCTGTTCATTGTGATGATATTGTTACAAGTTTCTGTATCTTCTCTAGTAGTAGACTTCAGTCATTTTCTTTTAAATGGTTTAATACTACCTGTTTTACAAAATAATTAAAAAATATGGTTGAAACTTTTTTGAGAAGAATGATTTTTCTTAAAATATCTTTCTGCGTGAAGTTTTTATAAAGTTTTTTGTAGCCTCACAATAAATTAAATCAATTCAATATTTTTTTTTTTTTCGTTATTATGGCGTGATAAGAAAAATATCGAATAATGCTTTCCTCCGGCATTGTTCTATCATAAAAAGTAAGGGCAAAACTGTAGAAAAGCTATTTCTCCGATTTCTATGTATTTTTGGATATGTTGTAAAACTCAAAACTTTGAACAACATTTTTCTATATATGTAAGGAGGTCACATAGCTTCCAAGATATTCCTGAAAAATTGCTGGTACCATAGTAGTGAATTCTATTTAGGCATGCGCCTGTAGTAGCGTAAGCATTAGTATTGGTTACGGCCACCGGTCGCTTATCTTCTGTTTATAAACAAGGGTTCGAGCGAGCTTCAAGACTCCGTGCACAACGTGCATATGCGAGATTGTTAGAAATGTCTTTAAAACTTAATTAAAAGTGAATATCATTAATATATTTGGGTTAGTTTTTTTCAATCCGGCAACCATAAGGAGGCCGGTAATGCTTCCATAAGATGGGAACAATTATTTTTTTATAATACATTGTCAATCTAATCAAGTTTAGAAATAGAATTAGACGGAGGTAGAATTAGACGGAGAACGTCGATTCACATCAGAGATCAGGCCACACACCGCAGACAGGGTGGCACCCAGATGTCTGGACATTCTTGGTGCATACCCTCAATAGTCTCAAGTATCCACCAGGGGTCTTGGCATTTTCATAGTTAAGGTCCTTCGGACCAAGCGAGTATTTCTTGTCTTAGATTTCCCTTTACGTTTATTGTCTACCACGTGTTAGTGTCACGTAAAATAACAAAATAAAAAAGGAATTTGAGGTGAAAAATAAAAAAAGAAAACTTTATTTTTTTTCTAACATCAATACACTTTACAATCTACTTCCGAGCTCTAGGCGTGACTTTCTAAGACTGACTCTTATGATTTTACTTTCGATCGAATCCGATTACTTTCTTTTGTCATCCCTCAACATCCCCACCGTCCATGCATTTGCTAGGCGTCCGCGATCGTTGCCACGTGCTCTTTCTTCTACAACCTTCGGTGGAAGGACCGTTGGGATGTTGATGGTTCATTAGGCACTTCAGCGATATACATTGTCGCCGAGTGCCGCCACATCTTTATCTCTATCGTCAGTCCGTCGGATTTGAAGTATGCCGGTCGTGACATTAGCCTAGAAAGTTGGTTTTCTTCACATCTGATATGTTCCGTTAGCAACTTTCTCGCGAGGGCGGCCAAAGCTCTTCCTGGTCCACCAACCGTCTTATTATCCAATCGGAGACGGTGTCTACTGCCCTCACTTCCTTAACCAAAATTGTCATCAAGAAATCCGATAGTCCCGTGTCCTTAGACACACCTACCCCTAGCCTTCCTCAGACATAGTATCGCCAGAAAAACTTACTTATTCTGTATCCTTAGAATAGTCAACATATCTTTACCGGTCTCTACCCTTATAATAGTCGCGTACTTAACGTATCGTTGTAACTAAGTCTTACATAACGTGGTTGGAGTAAATTGTGATTTATGTTAATTCAGTGTGTGTTACGTTGTGATTGCTGAATTCATAATAAAGTTTAATTAAAACAAAATTAATAGTTGTGTTACGTCTCAGCTATTTTATTTCATCAACCAACCCTTAAGTTTACGTGACAGTAGTAACGCATATGCCTCAGACATCTTAAACAAATGAATAATATCATCACAATTCCTAAGGGCTCATCGCCCTGGAAAACAATCTAATCCCTCGAAAAACCGTTCCAACCCATGCCTGTACTCTCCACAAACAACCTTCACAAACAAAGATAAAGCAGAAATACTAGCAAATCACTTCGGTCAGCTACATACAATAAAAAGCAATCAATGCAACGGTAAAAAGCTTCCTTGAAAACACTACCACTGAAAACATCAGCGGATGGATAAATCACATTATCCTTTGCAAAAAGCTCATGTTACACTCGAACACCTGAAATTGCAGAAAGCATCTGGTCCCTAACAAAATACATAATATATTGTTTAAAAATCTATCCAAAAAATGCATAGTTTGGTTCACATATATCCCAAATGGTATGTTCAAACTGGGAAATTTCCTAACGAAATGGAAAATGGTGATAATAACATAGCATTGAAACCAGGTAAAGATAAAGCAAAACCTTCAAGCTACAAATAAATTAATTTATTGCCCAAACCAAATGAGGTAAAAAGTCCATTTGCAAAAGTATATACACTTCGCGAGTAAATAAAATTATTCTTCATTCACGAATAAATGATCATTTTGTTTATATACATGTTTTTATATATATGTTATTTACATTTACTTTATATACA
This sequence comes from Bombus impatiens, assembly GCF_000188095.3. NCBI lineage: Eukaryota > Metazoa > Arthropoda > Insecta > Hymenoptera > Apidae > Bombus > Bombus impatiens. The sequence continues at coordinate 229,384 of NT_177194.1, read as the reverse complement.
TGTTATTTATCATTCAAATAAAACTTGTATCTTTCTAAATTAGGATGTTTGGTGATTAAATGGCTACAAACTATTTTTCAGACAGTTGAAAAATAATTAAAAAACGATAAAATGTTTCGAGATGTTTTAAAATATAAATAAAACCATTAAATTTTAGGTTTTTGTCAAATATTAATAACCAAACATATGCATACTTTTTCATCATTATAATATTAAGTGTATTAGTTGTGTATTTATTGTTTTATCTGTTTGAACCAGACGTCCAACCTAAGCCGATTCAAAAGTCAAAAGATATCTGATTACTTTCTTTGGAGCAAGTCATTTTTTCAACATTCAATAGAAGAGGCAAACCAAATAGGGAGTTACGGTACGCAGAACACCGCCTACATTCGTTATCATGATCCATTGACTAGGTAAACAGATCGCAGTAACACAACGAGATGCTACTGCACAAATGTGTACTCGAATTTATAAATAAATTGACCCTGTGTTGAACCGCATTATCACTAAAGGAAGTAACGAGTGTCAGTAAGAAGATTAAGTAATAAATGTGTATTCAGCCAAACATATTTGACCGAACCCGCCGAAATAGCTGCCACCTAAGTGCAGTCAGTGGCTCCATGAATTCTACTCATTGGACGAAACATGAATAGAAGCCAATATGGCGTCAAAATAACGTGTAAATACCCAAAAAATGTTCAGTTTTACATATCCATAACTTTTGAATTAGTGAATTCCGCAACTTAAAATTTACATTTTAGGATTCCATACATCAAAAACTACAAGATTGCAAATAAAAAAGTCAATAACTTTTGAACCCTTAAAGTACAGTTCAGTCCCAATTCTAAATATGAAACAATAAACATGTACATTTGCGTAATATGTGAAATTCTATAAATTAATGTATATTGTTTTATTGTAACTGAATTATAAAAATATTTTAATGCATTTAAAAAATGACGGAAATAAATTGGTATGCATCAAGTGTTTCTTATGACATGCATAAGGATTTTGACAGAAATACTTAAAATATTAAATTGCTTGTGCTTGTAGGATTGCCAAACCTATGAATTACAAAACAATACAGTTTGCAACTTTAGAAGAAGTAAGTGACCATCCCTTAAAACCTGTCACGGTGATGGTAAGTATAATTGAACAATATATAGGAAGATATAATATAAAAGATAAGTTTTATCTCCTGAGTTTTAAAATTTTATTATAGGTAATTCTACATATATAAAATATATTTATTCAATTACTGATGTAGTTGTTTTATTATATACAATTATATTATATACAATTATATTATATACAATTATATATGTTGTATTTTAAAGAATATAAAAATGCTAATTTTATATAAATTACGTCTTTAGTTAATTGATGGTCGCAGTGGGATAAAGCGTAATGTGTTACGAAGTACCAGTACTGGTTCTTCAACTGCTACATCAACACCAACTCATACACCTGTTCCAGGAAGTTCTTTAGTAGATCCATTATTAAGTCATTGTTCCTTTGATGGTTCAGATCCTCTTTCACAATTTGCTAAAGAAGAATTAGACCCATTATCTAAGATGGCTGCAGATGAGGTTTGTAAACTATGTTTTGTTTAAATATGAAAGAAAAAAATTATGTATCATTTATTTTTTAAAATATAATGCAGTGGGATTACTCTTGTAATACAGTAGTCACTAATAAAAAATCTATGGATACTGCAGAAGAATTAGTAGAACCATGGTTAGCAAGACGTACTACAATATTAAACAAATACACAACATCAGAAAAATTGTCAATAGTTACTAGTTTCTTACCAGGTGGTGAAAAAGGTATTATTTTTTTATTAATTAATAATATTAGTAAAACAAATAAAGCATAAATAAAAACGCACTCGCAAATTTATTATAGTTATTGTTAAAGTTCAACCAAGTGGTGGAGTTGTTGATAAAGTACGAACAAGATTGGAACAGTTAGATGATTTTGAAGAAGGATCTGTCAGACAAATGTTAGATTTATCTCAACAACAATATACTGCGAGAGTCGAACAATTAAATAATGAACTTGTACAAGCCTGGCATTCTGATCAAAGGGTTAAAGCACTTAAAATAGCAATTCAGGTTTTTATTTTCAGCTATTCGTTATTGGTTGTATTTAATTACGCGAAAGAGAAAATGTAAATTAATCCCAAATAATTTCAGTGTGCGAAGTTATTAGTAGATACATCTGTTATGGCTTTTTATCCTGGCAAGTTTGTTCTTATCACAGATATTTTAGATATTTTTGGGAAACTGGTTTATGAAAGATTAAAGGTTAAAGCTGAATATTACAAGTTAGTATTATCTTATTTTGGTATTGTTTATTGCTATATTTTATTCAGTAATGTGATTTGAGGAAGCGTTTTCGGTAACCACCTTCGTGTGGTATAAAAAATATAGCTATTGATTCAAAAACATTTATGATTTTGTTAGTATCCAAAAGCCTAATATATGATAATAATATATTTTTTAATTTTTATCATAGAATCTTTATTTTTTTTTAAATAATTGTATATATATAATACATTATATATCTTTCAGACCAGGAAATAAAATGCCCACAAGTTTACCTGATAATTTCACACCAGATATGGTACCTGAAAATGCGAAAGAAACTTGTAGAAATTGGTTTTACAAAATAGCATCGATAAGAGAACTAGTTCCACGTCTTTATGTTGAAATGGCAATAATAAAGTCTTATAGCTTTTTAACAACAAGGTAAATTACAAGTATTTTTTAGACAATTATACATATTTAATTATACGTTTAATGTCAATTAAAAGTTATATTATTTTTAGTGAATTTAACACTGCTTTACTGCGAATAACGCGAATGATAAGAGGTATCGGAAATCCTCTCATAGCTGTATATGCTAGATGTTATTTATGCCGAGTGGGATTAGCTTTAAATAAAACGTCTGATTTTGAGTTTGTGAGGGAGAACTTTTATGATTTCCTCTTTACATACCAACAGCTGTTTGGGCAATTTGTGAAAACTGAATTAATTGAGCAAAATATGACTTTATATTCTTATTTAAACCTTTACCTACCAGCTTTGGATTGGATTTTGCAAGTATTGGTAGCTACAACCTCTGAAAATTTTTTAGAAGATGTACTTTCTCGGTGTAAAAGCCAAGCAAATAGGTGATTATTTATATATATCTAATGATTCTGTTATGTGCTTATGTCAGAAACGTTAACCTTTGTGAGATTAAAATATGGAAATATGTATTTTTTTTTAGTTCATTATTATTGAACAGTATTTTGACAGCATTTAAACCTACATATATTGGAGAGCGTGCAATGGATTTCGTAAATTTAATAACTACAATCGAGGATGATGGTAATTCAATAATATTGCAATGTATGACTGAATCGATTTAAAATTTGTATATTGTATATACTTTATTACTTTCAGGTTTTCCACAGTATCTGTTATACCGAAGTTTAGGTGAAAGCCTTGTATTAGAATCACCACCAAAAGAAGACTGTCAATCAATTCTTAATATGGTATGGAAATATATAACAGAGTTAACAAACCCTAACAAATTTATGCACTGCGTTGAAATTTGGATTCAATTTACCGCTATTCATTTTTCCGTAAGTTTAAAATTTTCATTTGAGGACAAAAAAGTATCCGTTTTTTATAATTCTAATGTTATAGGTAAATGAATTGAATTTGTTCTTTGGAAAAATAATTGATCGACTTAATCCAAACAAAAGCTTTGAGCATTTTTATCCACAGTTACAAAATATTATTGAAAAAGTAATATCTCATACACAAGATTTTGAATCATTACTTGCTATGGTAATTTATCTCTTATCTATTACTACTTACAATTTTGATTTTCTTTTTTTTTTTAATTTGAATATTATGTGAACATTTAAACAATATAAACATTTTTCAGGATAATTTCTTACCTCTAATAGATTTGTTTCACAAAGAAAGTATTAAGGTTGAAGTGTGTAAGACTGTTATGGAAGGTATAAGTGTTCAATCCAGCCCTATTACTGATCCTATTTTTATAAATGCTCTTATGTTCATTGCTAGGATAATGCATGATTCTGTTAGGTAATTTTCTTGTTTTATAAATGTATACTTACTTTTACATTATATACGTATATAGTTGTTTTTGGATAAGTGATCACGAAATGAATGCGTTTTAAGATACCATTTTGTAATCAGATTTTGTGTAAATGTTGATGACGGAGGGGGTGGTCTTATTCTATAGAGAGCAAATAAGATAAAAGAACAGTAAATGATGTTTCAATGTTGCAAACCCTATCAGTAACAGATTAAAGAGAATTTCGGGTGCTGTGTCTATCAAGTTATATAGCAATGGACTTTTATTCGGAGAACTTTAGCAATCTGGTGGTAATAATTTCATAGAAATTTAAACATAAATAGGAAAATTCAATTTTTTGTTAATAATCCACTATGATCTAGTGTTAAAAATGATTCGTTTGTTTTATCATTGATTAATTATGCGAAGTTCAAACACTGTCTACCGTTATTCGCACTGATTGATTTATTAAAAATAAGAATGCTGAAGCTGATCACATCCGAGAACTATCGTAATACGTGTATGAATGTATTGTGTATATATGTGTAGTCTGATAAGAAGATAATTCCAGTGCTCTAACTGTTGAAGATGAAAAACGGCAAATTGGTCAACTTATATGTGGTTTAGTTCAACGTGTTGATTATGGTCGTGACTTTGAAAAGCAACTTAATTTTTATGCCGAAGCTAGAGCTGCTTTTCCTAATCTTGATAGTGTTCATACACAACTTGTACAGGTAATTAATCTTTAATCATATTCTTAGTATGAAATGGAGTTTATATTTAAAAAACGTTAATGAACGTTTTTCTTAATATATTTAATGTATGTAGTGTGTAAATAGACTATCAGTCGATACTCGAAGGATCGTTCGTGGACATCACACAAGAAGAACGTCGGCGTTTGTACGCGCTTGTGCCGCGTTTTGTTTTATTACTATTCCATCATTAACTTTAGTTCATACACGGCTGCAGTTATATTTACTTTCAGGCCAAGTTGCACTCTTAAATCAATGCTTGGGTCAAGGTAATTAATTATATTCGGTATTTATTATATTCACTGTGATTACATAATTAACTAAAATCTATTTTATTAGCTGATGCATGTTTTAAGGCTGCATTAAGCTTAGTTCCGGAAATGCCCAAAACAATAGATATAGATGGAAGACAAAAAAGTTCACAACCTTATTTACTTTCATATTTATCAAACTTTTTATCGACGTTGCTTGTTGTTCCGGTATGTATTTATAATTAAAGTTAGGTAAATATGATCTCTTTCTGGATTTATAATATATAAATGAAACGCTACTGAAAGTTACAACATTGTACAGGATAGTCCAGAGCATGGTGTTTTATATTTAATGCGAGGTTTACTTAATGCTGTTCAACGGTGTTTTGATGAAAATACGTCAATGAAGACATACTTGTATTTACGTGTGCTTGACTTATTGTCAGCAATCGTTCAAGAAAACTATCCATATCATGTTGAAAAGGTATGTTAAATAAAAATGAAAATATATCAAAGAAACTTGGAGTATTATATAGTACGATTAGAGTATTTCATATATATTTAGGTTGATTCTAATGATAAATTATATGGATCTGATCAAAAATTTATAAGCGAAGTGAACAAAATAAGTTCGAAAATTGTAGAAGAAATTTTATCACATTTGAAGTATCTTGGCTCTACCGATCAATTGGAAAAGCAAGTAGCTCTTGCATTAGAACTTTTTAATTGCTTCATTATTAGAGCCGATTTGCGCGATCCACAATTAGCGCACATGGCTGTAAATTTATGGAATTTATGTGTTCGGCATGGTTCGATAGATTCAAAAGTGAAGGTAAGTGGTAATAATGTGTTCGCTTTATAAGCGATATTTTTAAATAAATAAAATTAAAGTATTTTTACAGATGAAGATGATAGCGTATATAGTACAAAAAGGTCATCACAAAGGATACGAACATTTTGGGGACATTTTAAGAAAAATGTTAAAATAGATAATAGATTAAATGTAATAAGTAATTTATCAAGGATTAAACTTATATGTAAATTGACGGAAAGCATAAATAGATATATGCCGAAGAGTGGATTAAATCTGTTTTTAATAATTTTTTTGAGACATATTGATTGTATATTAAATATTGTTTAATTATGGCAACATTTGTTGCGCATTACAGAATAACGCAAATATATATATATATATATACATAGTATATATATATATATATATAAGCCAGAAATCAATTTAATCAATATAATCAATTTGGCAGAGAATATCATAAAAAATAGTAGTATTGAATTATATTATGTGTTATAATATTATCAAGTTTTTTACATAAATGTAAATAATATTTATACATTTATTATATTATGTGTATTATATGATGCATTAAAATTATTATAAAAATGAATACGCGATAATATAAATATGTATTTCATACATATTTTCTGATATACTGTGTATAAGTATATTAAAATTATACATATAATCTCTTTTAATGGAAGACTTGATTTTGGAAGCCACAAAGATTTTGCATTCCAGCAGGAAGCATATAAGATCATTTAACAGTTTCAGTTTAAATCTATTATTGTTTTAATATAGATCGCAGAGTATCTAAGAAAATATTCGCATGATGTTCCGTAAATGTCAAGGCAGGTCTTAATCTTATCGTCGCAGTACCACAGCCACCGGTTTGAATACCTGCTCGTTAAGAGTTAGAAAATTTGTCTATTATATTTTATTATATTAATCGATTTAATGTCTAAGTAAATGATAGCGTTTTAGAAAAATTGTCATTGCAATCAATGGGTATTAGTTATACAATTATCATACCTTTGCTTAAAAGTTTCTTAATTATCGTATCTCGTAATTCAGGCGAAGAGCAGTTAAATGCAATGAACGTTCCACGTCCACGTATCGAATTAATCATCGTGGAAAATTCATTTTGCAAACTCATTAATTGTTTTAGCATATAATCGCCAACAGTCGTAACCCTATGCAAAAGATTTTCCTTCCTTATCGTCTCTAATATTGCTTCGAGTAATATCATTTTGCTGGGATCTCCCATCCAGGTGTTGAATATACGGTAGGATTGTTTAGGTCTGTAAAGTACATGGACTATGTTGAACGAGCAGATGACGAATCTTGTAAAACAACGAATAGCTTTGAAGCAATTTTACTTTAAAGATTTGACATGGTAATAGCCGCCCAATTGCATTTTCTTGCTAAAGGTCACCACATCTGGAGGAGATTCTAAATTGAAATGTTCGTGACACCACATTTTTCCTGTTGGCCCACCCCCAGTTTGTACTTCATCGATTAATAATGCCGCATCGTGCTGAAATAGTAATAGTAATGGTAATAACATATCTGAAAATTCTAAATATATAATAGATAACGTTTGCTGTATTGAATTTGAACTAATACTTTTTTTGTTATACGCTGTAATTCTTGAAAAAATTCAGGAGATGCGTGATTATCACCTCCTTCCGCCTGAATTGGTTCAACTATCACACCAGCAACTGGAATTTTCTTCTCAGTTTTGTACTTTTCGAATAATTCCTCTACCTGATAATAAAATAACCGGTAATAAAATATATTATGGATACAAACGAAACTAACTAGAGAATTACATTATCGTTGATAATTAATGGAAACAAACAGAAAAGTTAATTACTTCGGCTAGACATCGATTATCTTCTTGCTGATTTTCTCGAATATTTTCATCCAAGGGATATTTATATACAGGAAATGACGCGGTGGGCCAATCAAACCCTGGAATATCTATTTTATGAATGTATTTGCTGTGCGTTGTTGAAAGAGATCCCAATGTTCGTCCATGAAATGCACCTATATCGATATTGATATTATTTTCTCGACTGATTTAACACGGAAATCGCTAGATAGTTTATGTAAATAAGAAATTTAGCACCCTTTTCTACCTATTTATACGAGTATAAGTTAGTTACCTTTGAACGAAAGTATCGAAAATCGCGGAGTACCAGGTGTTTGATTCATCATACAACTTTCCATTTCCTCTCTCGTGAACGGAGCGTCTCCCCTTTGTTTTTCAGCATACCAAATAAAAATTGTTTTAAATGCATTTTCATTCGAACAAGAGCCACACATCATGGTTGTGATGTGAGACAATCCCGGTGGGGCAATCTGTATATTACGTAGTAAATATATTGCAAGTTACATAAATTACACAATCGTAGTCATATACATGCATTAAGATGTTTCCATTTATATATTTGCAAAATATTATTAGGCAACAAGATTGGGTACACGTAAGTATAGCTATCGTTAAGATATTCGCGTACCTCTTTATGTAGCAAAATTTTCCTCAGTTTATCTGGCCAATCCTTTCCAGGAAAAACACCTAACGCAGGCCTATTTGCTATAATTTTCTATTAAAAATGTAAATCAATATATTTTTGTTGTTCGATGTGCAATATGTACATACATGTAATAATTCAATAACATTTATTAACTCGTTAACTAATGTTATTATTAATTCTATATTTCTTCTACGCGTAATGCGTCGAATATATCAATGCGATGAAATTACATAGATATTTTAAAATAAAGAACGGATCGTTTAAAGATATTCCGTTTACCTGATTAACCGGATCAGCGAGAGCTTTTAACATAGCTGGATGATTGTAGCCCAGAGGCATCGACGAAATTTGCATATAAACATCAAGCAGAGTATTCCCATCGACGTCCGTTATATAGTTACCTACTGATTTTTCGTAGTCTGCGAAGAATTGTACGGAAGAGGCTTGCTGCAGTCAGATTTCAACATGTAACCCATTTCATCTCTAGTATACATATTTAGAGAAGATTAAACGTTACAAATAATACATGATTCATTTTATTACTCAAATATAATAACTTATTACGTTTGTTTCTAAAAAGTGTTTATAATATTAGGCTGCAGATATGTAAGAATAATAATGTGAATTTCTCTTCAAATGTAAGTAGCTTTCTTTCAATAAGTTAAAGTAGATGATCATCGACATATATATGTCCAATGTTAGGAATTAAATAAAAAAGATATTTGAAATATTTCGATGATTTTGAACGTACTTGCATCGAAGTGAGTTCCTGCAATAAACTACGAGATCGAGGTCCTGGTATTTCTGTTGTTACTATAGGTTTTTTTGGTTCCTCTACGGATACGGTCAAGCATCTCTTCCAAGATATTGCATACCCTAGGTGATTCCATAAACAAGTAATTTTTATTTTCGTTTCAACAAATTCTTGTAGTGTCCTATATTAACTTAGCATTGTTAAGTAAGAAAGAGAATATAAACTATGCTCGTTTCATCCTCTAAATATCATAATGAGAACTTTGAATATTTTTGCATATTTATAAATGTATAAAAATATTCAGTTTATTTATCAGTTTTTCAAGTGAAAATATGGTCATGTTCGATATGTTTTAATTTTTTCTGTTTAAATATCAAATGTAAGATATCATGTAAGATTTCACTGACGTTAAGATTCGTTATAAAGTAGTCTAGGTCTAGCGTAACGTGTAACGTATCGACTTCAATCACGTTATTCACAACCCCCGATTTAATAGATTGAGCGTTTAGTTTTATTGATGTCAGTCGTGGGTAATTGGTTGTCGTATTGACGTGCTTTTGTTCCAACACACTTACACCAGCAACGGTGTGCCCAACGTTCGTTTAGCTCACAATCATAATCATCTTCGAATAAATCAATTTCTCATCCATAAAGGTTTGTTTGGAGTTTCGAATTGGCTGATATCTCTTCTTTACTTACCAGTTATAATACCTAATCTTGGATCGTTGTTATCGCGTGCAATTAACTCGTGTCTTTTGCTATTTTTATCATAACTGATAACGATAAATTTTGTATCGCCGAAAATTTCGAAACCATTGTGTACTTGGAGGATTATTTTCCGTACGTTGTTTCGACGAATATGGTATAATATATTATACAAACATTACTTTATTATTACGTGTACCTATACTTATAGCTGTTTTAAATAAAATATTTTTCAAGGTTTTATTTCTTTTTCTCATGCTTTTAATCAAACCTAAAATCGATGTTTAAATAATCAAGTTTTTATACTTTGTCGACTAATTGTACATTGTGATAGCGATCATTCCCGTCTTTGCTATACACAAGTGAATTAAAACTAAATTTTTGACGATGTCGATTTATTTGCATGAAAATTGTACATCAAAAGCAATTATTTACACTTGAAATTTATCTCTGAAAGTATAAGGTTATGAACAAGTTTATAGCTGTTTAAGAAGAGTTCACACATGTAAACATCGACGATTCGTTCAATTGTATGATATTCTCGATTTTGATAAGATAAGAAGTGAAATGGGCGTAAATAGCTTTTTTTACATACGAAAGAAGTACATAACAGAAGTGTAAAGGTTAAGGTAGGGATAATAGAGGCTTAAAGATCATCGTATATTCAATCTCCTTTACTACGAAACATATATATACATAATAAACGTGATATTTGTTGAAATAATTGTCGAATAAACGATACTCAATTCGATCATCTTTCATGGGCACAACTCAAGTTTCGACTAGAACAAAATGACTATGAGTAATATATTTCTACAAAATATATCATAATACGATACTTGGATACTTGGATGGTATGGTACTTGGATTATCATTCTAATCGATGTTTGCTTTGAAAGACAAAACGTTTTAACGATAAAATATTCACATCTCGTAGAAAACACTCCTTCAAAGATACTTTCTATTTTGCTACTGTCTTTTTTTGCCTATTTCCATAGTTTATTGAAAAAAAATTAAACACGTGGTTGTTAAGAGAGGAATCTGGGAAAATGTACATGATTTCAGTTTAACATAAAGTTGTTAAATTAAGTTTTTAATCGATCAGGTTTTCGTATGTACTATGTACTATTTGTGTATACTTTGCGAAGGATTACTAAACGGGGGGAAAAAATGTAACATAATCATTGTCAGAAAATAATAGAGAAAACCGTAAAAGAAGGAAATTGATGGGGGAGAGCGAGTTATCGATTTTCTAAGTCTATCGGACTGGTTTACTGTCCGAAATGGCTGCTAGCTATTTCTCTCGCATCGTTTCAATTTGGTTGTTAAAGACCAAAGAAACAAAGAATAAGTGGACGAAACAAATGGACATGGAGACAAAGTCATCGGAATGGAGAAAAATACGGTCGTAAAAATAGATTGTACCTTTGAACAACTGCCGTGAAAATTTTTGAGTAAAGAGCGCAGTTTGACACTTGTTAGCGAGCATCTTGCGTGTGGTATTCTAACACTGGCCTAAAGGTTAAATTTCGCGAGAAATGGAAAATCACGCCGAATAAAACGCTCCCTCGAAGGGATGGATTCGGACTGGTCACCGATATAACACTCTGCAGATCCTTGCGCAGGAAATGTTTGATCGTTTCCGAGACTGTACGAACATTCACGAGCTAGTTTCACTTTGACCGCGAACTTTTAACTAAACGTCGCGCGCGATGTAATATCGTTTGTTTGTTCGATACGAGTTCGATCTTTTCGAGTATTAGTTGAAAGATAATAACGAAAATGAACGAAACAACACGTGACACATACGCGCTTGACATACACCTACAGATCAGTACGTTTAATTATCGATAAATGCTTGCAACGTTCAACTTTCATCCCTGCAGGACGTCTTCGAACGAATACGGACATGTACGAACTTTCACGATTGTTTAAAACTAATGGCGGGATCCACGGTACTCTCGTGATCGAAACTCGCATCGTATCGCATCACGTTTAGATAATTATAGTTTATGATCGAATGAAACGATCCGAATCGTTTTTGATTTAAATAATTTTGCATCGTTTACTCATTGTATCGATAAAGTTTGTCTTAACGGAGATTCGTTTTTTAATGTTGATATCTTTAAAAGTCGACGAAACACGTAAGTGTCGGTAATGTGTCAAATGTATTCTCTTTCTAAACGTTTCTTTGCTGTTTGTCTCAAGAGACAAATGGAAGATGGAATAGGTTTCGTTCAGTTACTAAATTGAACAGTATACCGGATTTTTGAACAATATATTTGTTGTGTTACGTTGATTATGAAAATTAATTCGATAAACGATTCTAAATTAAATGGTAGATAGACCTAAAGATCCCCACTTATGTGTGCGATTCTTTACAAGTTCCCTCTATTTTATAACGCTAGATATACGTATTATTATTATTTAGTACTAATATACTTTAGTACTAATAACTAGAAAGATGGCTACGTAAACATTCAAGAAGTTGGCTTTCCCTCTGCGCAGTTAGCGTTTGCTTGATTTTAAAATGCCATTGCGTTTCGTGCCACGAATAAAAATGGGTCTGTCAATTGTTGCGAATAACGACTAACCGAATAACGAAAGTGAAAGTAAAATTTCTGTGCTTTTCTTAATGCACCGCGTGTTACTTACGAAACTGGCTTGTTACGAGATGAGGTTAATTTCGATGCAGAGCCAATTTCATCTGTCACACTCAAAAATCTTGTACCAATATTTGCATCGTTCCTGACCTCTTTACCATTACATATTTACTTTATCGTATTACTATCCTACTTACTTACTAGAACGCGCATTCTGCGATAATTCCTTTTCACGAAACAATCGGGATTTATACAATTTATATCATACTTATTCTAATCGTTTTATTAATTACTCGTATTAGAGCTCTATCAATTAGTAACTATCGAAGACGTTAATTAGTTAAAAAAATGGTAGGTTAACCCCTTAACCTACAAGTACGGGAATACAAGTACATAGCCCGTAGTAGATGATCGGACCAAACGTAAATAGTACGATGATCGGGCCAAATATAATATGTAATATATAATAGCTTGTTTACGTTTTCGACCGAAAATTTTCGAACGTAAATCGTAGGTTAAGGGGTTAAAATTTGTCATTCTTAAACTTTTCTCATAATTCGCAAAGTGTAACAAGTAAATTTTCAAACATCAGCCTGCTCTTGGACTAATTGTTTATATACACGACATATACGAAAAAATTTGATAAAATATAAGTAATTTGTAAGATTTTTATCTATCTAGTAGTTTGAATATCTTTTTATAAAAATTGAATTTGTTAAACAACTGTATTACAACTATCGACTTGTAGATACTCGGTACAATAAATATATCGTGCTAAAATAGTTACGATGGAAGTGATTTAATGAAAATACATAAATCGATACACATGTACATGCCTATCTACACATACGTAGATCTCGTCTCAATAAAAATCAGTATTAATTTTTCCAAAAGAGTATCTACTTGTTTTTGGTAGTTACAAGTAGAATTTTAAAAGATATTTTATCAGTTTGGTAGTTTTAGCGTTAAATGGGTTTAATTTAGCGTGTTTAATTTAATGCATTTTAAATTCGTTCGATATTTTGATCTTATATTAACACGTAAAAAGACTCTGCAAATTTCAAAACTCTGATTGGGAATTCGAAAGTCGACGATCTTCAAGTTGAAAGAAAGTTATTAGATGGATTTTCGAGCGTTACTTTGTTACACGCATTATTCTAATATTATGTGGCTAAAAACTACGCCTGTTAGTCCTTTTCTCCCAAGAGCAAATTTATATCATACTGTTGGTGGTGGTGGTCAAGTTTTTCGGCTATAGCAACCCACGCTGTATCGTAGGAGCACTATTCGTTCGCGCCAACGCATTCGAGTCTGTTCGTTCGGCTGCGTTACATCGCGACCACTGTGCTGCCTCTCTGTACGTTTCGTTCAATTATTCAAATTAACACACCTTGCACACAAAATTCGAACGAGTCGATTTCATTTCATTTATCATTAAATAGTCTACGTTTCTCTCGTTTCGATGTTTCAACGTTGCAACGTAGTGGATAGTTGAGAAAATTCGAAAGTGATTGTCGAATAGGAAATTTCTCCAAAGAACATCTCCCTTAATTTGGTAAACGAGTGACCTAGACAGTTTTCACCTATAGTTTGGCCATCGATATTAAAATTCCGATCACGCGGCCACCGGTAAGTATCCTCCCGTTCTTGCGGTACCGATTGCACGTTGCTTATTTTACGATCTACACGCGTAATTTCACCCGGAAGAAAATGTCAAAACGGTTCCTCGCTATAAAATTCGAACATTCGAGTCGATGAACATCGATGTCACTGGACAACCTGTTCGGTGGAAATGACGGCTCGTACGCGGGAAATACGAAAATTTCAATATCGACGAAGAAAACTTTTTTCGAATATATTATTATTCTGCAAAATTATCTGATAATTATGTCCGATGGCTGTACGTATAAGTATCTATGTATCACTTGCTAATAATATTATTTTTTACCAGAAACATTTAACATTCGGTAACGTCCAATAAAACGTTGTCTATCCTGTTTAAGAACTGCACGACCGAATAGATTTTTTCTTTCCATTAACAAACTAAAATTCTCCATTAACTAAAAAAGCATTGGTTTTGGATTTCTATTTTATTTCTGACCTTGGTAGAAACCTTGATTGAAACCTTGACTGAAGAGAACCGTCGTTCCTTTCTCTCATTTTTGCTATTTTGTCCCGATTTCGATACCTTTTTGACGTTAAAATTAACTGAATGCAAAGATGACGGCAGAGGTTTATCCGAGCAAAAATTATCTTTCTAGAATCATAAATTTCATATTTAAACGTGAAAATATGTTAATACGTGCTTAAAGTTCTATACATCTGGAATATGATATAAATTTTTCTACGGTTCTACATACAACTCGGTTATTCGAAGGCGACCTTACCTTATACCTTTACGAAAGAATCATTGATCGAGTGATTTCAAATTCTCAAAGGATGAGCTGGAATTCATTGTTCGTCTTTATCTTTCGGTATCTTTTATCCACCGTCTATTGTCACCTGAAACACCTGTTCCACGAGAATTGCGTTCAATAAATATTCAAAAGTTTTCAGAAAAAGGAGACATTGTTTACGACTTTTTTACGCAATATTTTACGCAGAATTTTGCAAACGATTATAACAATGTTTTATCATGTTGTTAGGTGAGACTTTTTAAATTCAGTTAAGAAACCGTATTATGTTATTTGTAACATTGACGAACCCCTCCAGTATTGTTTCAAAAATTGGAAGAAGTAGTTATGTTGATACATACAATGAATTTGACGAACTACATTATTATGTGATTATTGTTAAAATCAGTCTCGCGCATGAGAGAAAAGAGGGGCAGCGTAGTACAGGGTAGGAAGTAGTAATGGTAGTAAAACAAGTATCATAATTATCGTTATTAATGAAACATCTGAGCGAACTGAAACGTAGCACATAACCATACAAAATTATATCGGCGATAAATCGCATGATTCATACGTGTATCCAAATTTTAACCATCGTCAACATTCAGCAATGTTTTTAATGCAAAAAGTCAATGTTTCTCTCAACAATCCTCCAACCTTTTTCTTTTCTGTTATCCTTCGAACGTGCAAACTCGCAAACACTAAGGTTACGAGTGAAGATTTCGAATGTTCTTTCCACGATTCGATTACTATTCCATTTCCTCCAATTTCCATAACTCGGATTTATTATCTATCTTTATCTTGTAACACTGATCAAATATCTCTTTCTTATTTTTTATTTCACGGATTTGAGAGAAAGTCGCAATAAACGTGTAAACATAATATCGATATCGTATTAATATCGTATTAATATCGTAATACTTAAAGAGATCTAGGAAAAGATGTTCTTTTTTGTCTACCAGATTTTAAGCTGAAATTTTCGATAACAATTTAAATTGCTTTCGTTCTTCATAAGTCGTACGATGGGATAAGGAAAACTACTATTTTTCCGGGTACTATTCGAGATTTTAAATTCTGTAAAAGTATACCAATATTATCCTTGATTACGATGATGTACATAAATAACAAATATTTAATTTTTACAATTTACTTTATCGTGGATAGAACTTATAGATGTGGCAAGTTTGGCAAAGTTTCGTAGCTATTAAAAAATATGCGATTATTTACGAAACGTTGAACGCAATTATCATATTTCTTCTAGTTACAAGACCAAAGACTAGATTAGTCCATCTTTTCATATATTAAAATAATTAAGTTTGTTTGTCTATATTTACATTCTTATCTGGTATATATATACATGTATGTCATTTGAAACTTTATACGAGATATTTTCAGTTTTTCAAATTTACTACTTAATTTTGCATTGTATATTTAAATAAAAGTTATAAATGTTTTGATTTCTGAAAAGGTAGTTTTTTTTTGTAATATTAAGAAATAAATGTATTTTAGCTACGTTATTCGTTAATTTCTTTAATTCAGGCATCATTCCAAAACCAAAAGATACGATATAATAGCTATATGTAAGTACCTGCATACATGGTTTTGCTTACAATTAGGACTTTCAAACCATTTTATAATGTTACCTATCTTATATAATATTTACGAATATAATACAATTGAAAAATAAAATTTAATTATAAATCTTTTTTTAGCCTTAATAAATTCGTCCTTGAAGAAATCAAATTAAAGTCAAATTCCAGATCGAACGTTGGACGTAACGAATACCGCAAGATGTTATTTATATGTATGTTTTTTTTTCTTACCGAATTCGAAGTTTCGATAATTTCAGTATGTGTGCATACATGTGAAGAAAAAAGGAAGAAACCGTTGAACCTGTCTTTTTTCTGAATGTACTTTTTAAATTGCCTGATAGAACTACATAAGTACGTATGAATATATGTATATATGCATACATGTATATACATACATCTATACATGTTCACCCGGATCGATTCTAGTTGTCATGGCTTTCTTGTTTCGCTTCATGGCTTTTATTTTTCTTTGGTGTTGAAACAGTCATCAACCTGTTTTAACGCGTATATATTTCTTTTTCGTAACCTTACTTTTACCATAATTTACAACGAACTTCGACAAGTTGCTTCCTCGAAATGTTTAAACTTAATTATTATATATCTCTATTATCTAACAATGAATCGTAATTACGTATACTCGGTAATAAAATAAAATTGAAACTTTACAAAGCACACGATTGTAATTACGTCATACTAGCTGTAATCATTCAGTTGCTCTCCGATCCAATCGTATTTTTTTATCGTTAAAAAGCTTCTCAAGTTCGAGAAGAAAGATGAAGAAATTATCGGTTATACGAGTGATTTCTCCTTTCAATTCATATTACTAAGTTTTTCTTGTGTGTTTTTGTTTGTTGAAACGAAAGCAAGCTTAAACGATGCCCGATAGTGTCTAATTAAATAGTGGCATTAAACGATATATCCATTTATCGTGAAATATTTCAGTGATGATTTTTTACCTTACCGTACGATATGTATACCATTTACTGATATCGATTTGGTTTAAACGGTCGAGTAGAGGATGTTAGGCCCATAATAATACGTATAACGAGATACAGTATCTTTAAAATTATTTTTCAATATACGACGAGATAGGATGCATTTTGATCGTCAGACGCGTGATCGGATCGCTTGGTAATCATTCAGAGATCTGAATCGTTTGCTTCGAAAACTAATTGACTGTACAATCTTTTTCATTGCTTTACTTTCTACGAAGACTTTTCGCAAGTTCAACGGTTCGAAACTCTATTATTCAGATAGTTGCTTACATTCGACGGGATGTAATTTCGTTTCAATCAAAAATCACAAACAAAATGACCAAAAATTATTTCAATCTTTATTATTATATGTATTAGTATATGTATATATTACGATGCGATAATGCATTATACATATTGCAATTATGCAATAAGAAAATTGACATCTGTACCCAAGTGTCGAACGTTATGGAGTAATTCTATTACTCGAGAGGCTCTGTACCCTCGGATTTTTTCATAGCTTTCAAACTATTTCATCGGATACCATCGTAATATTATTAATTAACAGTAATAATCAAACTCGGTGAACACATCGATGACGCGTTACTGTTTGCACACATAATTCTTTATAAGATAATAAACGTTATACCGCATCGGCTGAGACATTGTATGTAATGTAGACGTTAGAAAATTTTAACTGATTATTACTAGTAAACTTGTAATGCCCCTCCTAATTTGTATTTTCTTTGTGTATTTATCGAAATATTTCCCAACCCTTCGATTATCTTTCGCCAGGGACGAAGAAAAGTACAATCGAGTTGAAAATAGCCAGCGATTTTGTATAACTTGCGGAAAATAATTTACAAGGCAGTAACCTTAAATTATCATTCAGCGACATGAAAAATATCCCAGGGTCCGATAAGAGACATAAGTTCCTTAAAAACGAATAAAAAAAAGGCTGGTTAACCTTCGTCGTTTCGGAGAAAGGTGCCACACCGATTTATCTCAAGTCATCGAATTCCGTTGATAAAAGACAAACGTAACGATAAATTAATATTGAAATTGAAAGGTACTTTGCACAATTCCGTGTAAGGGCATCGATTTCATCATATATGGATAGAAAAAGTTTTAATCACCAGTTATGCCAGTTATCATTATTTTCTTCAGATTGATACGTTTGATTATTTTATATTAAACCTGTCGTTACTTATAAATCTTAATAAAATCATGGTCTTTAATGTTTTTGAGTATTTTACATTTATTCTATCATTACGTCTTATCGTGTTTTGTTCAATAATATAATATCGATGAATATTAATTGCGCATAAACATGTACGTTATGACAAAGCTGGCAACACTTTTTAGATTATTTCATCTGTCGTCTTGTCTGTTTGAAATTACGATGCTATTACTACGATGTTTCCTTATAAAACGATTAAATTACATCCTATAATAGTAACAAAAGTATGCTTGTTCAACATTTATGATGTTTGATTTACCGTACGCTAGAAGGTATCGAATTTTAGATACGTGTGTATATAGATTTTAAACTCGACTGTTAATCGTCGACATATCGACTCGCAAAGATAGTAACGTTCGATCGGTTTAATGTCAGTCTAAATTTATGTTAATTTCATTCGATATTTTAATTTAATGATCATTATATCCAATATGTACACGATGGTAGACACAACTCTGATACCGTGGACATTAAATCTTTGAAATACGTATTTTTCACCTGTACCGTATTATTTCTTGCAACGAAATGACAGAATGTGATTAAATTTTCTTTTACAAAAGCACACAACTTTATATTGCATAGAAATAATGAAATAGACGTTATAGAAGCGAATAAGTGCGTACGACAAAGTGATAATTAAAATTATCGTAGGAACATTTTAAATAACTTTTGTCTATACGTGTAACCGCCACTCGAGTTTAGTTTTTAAGTTATAAAGCCATTTACGTTTAATACTACATATATGTAAATTTATTTTATAAATTTTTGTTCTGTAAATAACTTCCCAATGACGGTAGGTATATTTGCTGCATTTTTCAGCGATCGAGGATTAGAATAATGTGCGACATTTCATACATCAACCGATTTATAAAAAATGATTTCATTCTAACGTTGCCGGAAACCACTCTGTCCCAACGCTCCAATCTATACTGTGTATAACTCACTGATCCTCCTTTTTTACGGTATTAAAAATGGTTGTCTCTCTCGTCAATAGATTCGGATCAGGTTATATAAAAACGTGGTTGTCTACTCCAGAATGAAATGTAACGATAACTTAAAAATTTAAGATTTTTGCGAATACTTTGGAAACTAAACCCGAGCGGTAGTTGTATATGTATAGTTGTTCAGAATGCTGACCTTGATAAAATATCTCGAAATAATTGAAATAAAAATATTCGCAATAATTATCGACAACACGATTATTAATAAAATCAATTTTTAACGAAATAAACGAAGGGAGTGAAAAAAAGTAGAAATGGCGCAAATGACAAAATCTTCGTTTTAAGAAAAGAACAGAAAAATTTATATGCTGCTGAATACGTATTCACAATGAAATATAAATGTTCATAAAGACATAATTCGTTAAAAGCTCGTCTAAACATGATAATTAAAAGCAAGTCTCGTGTATGTTTCCTTATATTTATCTCGTGTATGAGAAAAACCTACCTGCACCACATTTTTCTATCAATCGCCTTAATTCATAAAATATTTTTTGACTTAAAAATGTCGATATCGCGATACGATAAACATTTCATTTCAATTGTAACCTAATCTGATTGTATATTCTTACGAAAGATTTTTCATTGCTACTACCAAATTCAAGGTCTAAACTTTATTCACAATCATCACTACGACATTTATTTTTCCAATGGTAACATAAATAATCCCTTTGTAAATCAAAACAGAATTTTACGGTATAATTAAAACTACTATGTAAATAGACCTTGTAATAGACTATGTAAATAGACCTTCTTTGAAATTTCCCAACAGTTGAAATCTCTGCACGTTCACGTCCCCTGTTTCGATGAACACAGCGCTAAGGACATCTTGCTTCATTCATTAATACGAGTATTACGATCTACCAGCGCGATATCATATTATTGTTACATTATCGTTGTTATCATTGCAATAGAAATTTGATTTTTTCGAAAACGAAATTTCGAAAAAAGAAATTTTGTTCTAGACTTTCGACTTGTCTCTGCATGTAAAATAATCATTTGCCCATGCGATCTGCTACAGTCTGTACATTTTAAGAACTTTGGCTAATTAAATTAGTAATTATGGTACATTTTCAACGGAAAGAGAGCCTAAGAGAGCGGAGGGGGGAGGGGGGGGGATTAATAACAGAATGATTCATAAATGCATCTAAATACTTCAGGGGATAAATCTGCACACGAAAATACGGATGAAGTTGTCAAGCTCAATATTTTGAATAAGTTTCTCCTATACGTAGGAATAGCAGCATTGCGCGGCGGTCGGCCTTAGTTTTTGAGGTATGCGCACACATATTACACATACATGGTACACATTACACATGCATAGTACACATAGCGCACACAAGCTGGGTTGGGTCAGTGGTAGTATTAATCCGACCGTCGCGCTGTGGAGATTTAATCCGGATTTAGATCGTGATGGCCATGCAATGGATCCATCTCATCCTATCCATCAATTTGCAAAAGTGCTATTAAGAAATGTTTTTACCATAAAAAGAAAAGAAGGCGAAAACTTGGAACATTCCCTTTGATCGCCTATAACTTGAAAATTAAAGTACGTAGAATATATGTATTTTTGTATGGAGGTTTATTCCCTGAGGTATTGAAATGTATGAATCACCCTGTATGAAATAACGTTCTAAATAATTTTTTATTTTATGACCTGTAAATCTTATTTTAGGTGAACATGATTAACAGATATCGGTATCGCAATATATTTTTTGTACTATCCTGTTTCTTTCTTCAGGTAAGTTCCTTGTTCAGATATTGTTCAAACATTGTTCAGATACACGTGTGTACACATTTGTTCACATACGTATACGTATCTATACATGTAATACTTGCCAATTCGTTTGATTTAACTCTTAAAAAGATTTAATCGATTAATAGGAAAGTTAATACGTTTATTTCAATCGATGATAACGCATATAAAAATTATGCGATCTTATTGCGCATGTGTTTCATATTTATTTCCCAACTAAATTCAATTCAATTTAATATCATAAAAATAAGTTTGTTTCATTTTCATATTGTACAATATTTTTAATATTTTAATGTTTTATATTCCTCGTTTTGTCTGTAATAAAACAGAAATATTTATAGTTATATAAAGTAATGACTTTAAAGGTTCCGAGTTGCATTCATGTAAATGGTCATGGACGTTTAATGGACCCACCTGCACGGAATAGTATGTGGCGTTTTGGATATCCGAATCCTGTAAATTACAATGACAATGAACTCTTTTGTGGAGGTTATGCAGGTTCGTCGTATTACAATGATTACCTTGTTCTGATATAGCGAGTTCAGAGAGACCAACGGTATAGAATCCTGTTGTACGTACACGATGAACGAATACATTGAAATTCATATCATATTACACAACGTTACGTTTAAGAGCTTACGAAATTAAAGAGCTCGATGTAAAAACCAGTCGGTTGATCGCTTTTCAGAAAGATCGACTTTTCGCGTCGGTTCAATATCGTTGCGACCACGAATTCCTTCTGACAATTCTTTGGCAGGCATTATTAGGTAATAATCGGATTATAATTATTATCTTTGCAGTGCAATGGGTGGAGAATAAAGGCCAGTGTGGAGTGTGCGGTGATGCTTATCACTTGAAAGAGCCGAGACCACACGAAGCGGGTGGCGAATACGCAAAAGGCACTATCGTTAGACATTACACGGTTGGTCAGGTAATTCCTTCACTCTATGCCTCGAATTTTCTATCATAACGAAGCTAGATCGATCGATGACGGAGTCGAATATATCGTTCAAATCTATAGGATATCGACGTCGAGATCGAGCTTACGGCCAACCATTTAGGAAGATTTGAAATGTATCTTTGTCCAAATAACAATCCAAGGCACGTAGCAAACCAAGAATGCTTTGATAGGTAATCAAAATCTTTTGACGATATTGATTTATCAGTACCAATTTGTAGAATAGGTATGTGAAAACGAATTAGTTGATAATTATCAATAAAATCAGGATACTACAACGATAACAATCGTCTTGTGTGCATAGCTATGATAGGGGTTGAGCAAATTTTCGAAAAACATTTACACATACATGTTATACGAAATACGTACATTAATTTTATATTATTTTTGCACTTGTATTTTTTACTGTATTCTTTATTATTAATTATACAGCTTACTACAATTAGACTGTAATATATTTAAAACCTACGATGCTCATTTTCCTACATTTTCATATTTTATTTCATCTGCTTGCCGATATGTTTTAGGTATCGTTGCGTTTTATCAATGTACTAGATGCTACTACATTATACTAGATTGGCAATATCTTCATCGATAGTAACTGTTACTAAGTAACAGTAAAGTCTTTACAAATTTCACATTAGGACATAATATTTATAATCATATTACGATCAACTTTTTTCAAAAATCTGATACTGTATACGAAACATGTTGTTGTTTAAGATATCCGTTATATATATCGGGAACCCGAGACGTCCGATTTGAGATACCTCCAGACACTGAAAGAAAAGCTATATTTCGGTATAAGGTAACTTTACCACCGTATGTTACCTGTACGCAGTGTGTGATACAATGGAACTATTACACTGGTTTGTATTTTTACATTTTACAGAAATATTTGCTTACGTCAGTTTCATTATACCGACTTATAATTAGTTCTAGTGTAATTATATACTATCCTCCGAATTTGAGGAAAAACTATTTGAACCTATCTAATGTATAGCGTATATACATGTATGTATGGCAAAAATCGGTATATTTAAAAATCTCATTTGTTTTAAAACTGTAATTGTATTGTGTTCCGGCATTTGAGTAATGTCGAGAACGTAGATTTTTACTCGTTAGCAACCGATTAATTGATTTTGCAATCTATGAATATTACGAATGCTATAATACATACATGTTAGGTAATATGTGGGGCACCTGCGAAAATGGAACCGAAGCTAACGGATGTGGAAGACCAGAGACGTTTCGAAATTGCGCTGATGTGAGCATCGTTACTAGCACAGCCGGAGTACCGCCGCTCTTTGTACAGCAGGACAATCCCTTTTTGCTCTATTACAAAGACTATCGTTCTCCGAATAACATATTTCCGCTTGTCGTTAGGTAATTATAGTATTTTTTTAATCGAGGAGATCTGCAATTAACAGATGTAATATTTATTAACCGGTGTTTTCAATTGTAGATCTCAGGTATGCATGTCCACTCACCTTTATCGGCGTATACCAGGAATGAATGACTGGTGTCAAACCAACTGTCTTCGCTATCCGCCAAATTGCCCAACAGCTATTTGCCAATGCCCGTAAGTTATCGCGAACGAGTCTCGTACATATAATAATTACACATTTTCTAGTGAAATAATAGTTCGGCATACTTAAACCAAGAATTTCATCTTAACTGGAGTACCTCGTTGCTGGCCACTTTGTAATAATTATGCGACGATCGTGTTTGATTTCCCAACAAATGTTCGCAACTTTTTCATCTCCTTACTTATCTCCTTTTCATGTACAGGCTGTAAGCAAATTGTTTGTCAAGATCATCATCAGCGTTATTCTACATTAGTTTGGATACTGATTATTACATATTCAGCGTACTGACGTGCATACTCATACAATAAAATTGTTGCTCCTCGTGAAGCGAGTAGAATATGACGCAGTAAAAAAAATTTCACTTGGTATTTGAAAATAAAGGTCAATTTCGCGGCTACTTCTTTCGTAGATCCTCACCGATCCAATGGTGTAGAATAATGGTTTGACAAATAATTTTTTTACATGTCGCACATACGTAGTATGTGTCGTCCTGGAATATGTTGCAAATACTGTCTTATAATAATGTTTTTAACCAAGTATACTATTCAGCTTAAAATATTAAGTCAAACCAATTCAGTTAATAGCATATATATAAATGTGCATATTTTTATTATGCACATATATATGGTATTTACATTTTCCATTTGTATCAAAGAAATTTATTTTATTTTATACCGTGATGATTCGTGCGTCTGTCGATACTCCCTTGGTTTATTTAACAAAGAATAGTTAGTTTATCGACAAGAGAAATTTTATTAAAAAACCCATAAAAAATTGCATTCTTTATTTCTAACAGGGAATTGTGTGACGCGATTGGAGATATTGCTGGCAAAGACGGTGCAAGCGTTTATTGCATGGATAAGTGTTTAGTATACCCTTCCAATTGCCCCTCTCAACGTTGTCGCTGTTATTAGGCAAATTTCAATTACGCGCAGACAATTTGGTGCGTATGGAATTGTATCGTGAATCTTTAGCTCTTATTCGACGATTAACGATTAACAAAATGATTGTAATTCGATAATGTTTATCAATTTTGGCAGAAATAACTGGAACACCGTTATGTCCATACTTGAAGTTTATTGTCAAGTGAGAAACTTAACTAAACAATTGTAAATGATGACGCAGAAATGATATCTATGTTGTAATTTTATCGAATTTGACATTTGATTACGTATAGAAATATGACTGATATCTATCGAAAAACTGCCACCACCGTCCACGAGAGCTATTCCATTTACTTTGTAACGATCTAATGTTAATGCTTGATAATTCTAGTAATCTCTTGATAATCTTTCCCATTTGTGTTTTACGCGATGAATAAATATTTACATAATGTTTGGTCCTGTTATATAATATTATCGAAAATATGTATAATATTTATTAGAATAAGGAGTAAAAAAGAAAAATTACTTGCTCCATTACGATATTGTGCGTTATCATTATCATTAGTATCGTTAGTTTCATTTGTATTTTTATTATTATTCGTTTATTTAGTATTAAATAATTACACTCGTTATGTATGAATATTACAAATATACGACATATCCTATAGGTATGATTAAAAAGACTTGTACGTCTACTTTTAAGATTAATCTTTATTTCGAAGAGGAGATGAAAAGCTTGGAAACTTGTCACTACCCTTGATCGTTCTCGATAAAAAAGACAAAAGAGGAGATGTTAGGAATATTCAAGAGAACACAGACTTTAATCTCACTATAGTATATTTAGTATTAGGACATTCTATTGACAGCTTAAAATATTACGTATATATTACATATTATATATATAACGAATAACATCTTGTTTGCTTTTATGCATACGTGTACATATGCGTGTATACGCATACATACCTTCGTACGCGTAAATGCAGTTACATTTAACGAAACGATCATTTATTTAATTACATGTCGCAAATGTTCTCAATGCAATAACTTCCTTCACGCACGTTATATGTATATTTGCGCACTTGTGTACACATCGCATTGTGTCAACTGATTTTCGATTTTACAGTGAAAACTTGTAATTCATATCGGCCTCGATTAATATCAACAATATATTTCGTCGATTCAGCACTGTACGTCTTTTTCCAGGTCTATACATTATTAATACTTTACAAAACTACATATATACACTAAAGCCTTTTATATTCTCTATAATACGTTTTCAAGTGTCTAAATATGTAGTAACATGTTTGATCTGTTTCATTCTTTTGCATGTACTTTAATATATATGTAATTGGATTAGTAATTGGATAGTTAATCAGCGAACAACAGTGTGTTCAACGTGTTAATATAACTTTGAAATAAGTTGTGATGGACGCATCGCAAGTCGCTAACATAACTTATTTAATATAAGGGTCGTCATACTTCGTTTTCCATCGTTTACATATACATTCTAATATCGTTTAAGCAACTATCTAACGTCCACGACTGACTTAGAATGCAACGAAACCCGTACTCGGATTCTATTCTCGAGAAACCTTTTTTCATTCTATTCTGCGTTAATATGCACAATTTTTATTATTTCTCAATTGTAGAAACTTTCAAAACCAATACGTATATACACAGTTTCATACTGACATCTATTCGATCGATCCTTCCTTTACCTTTTGTTACTTTTATTTTCATTTTTCATCACGAATCCTTCTAATTGTTAAGACCAGTATAGACAACACACTGTTCGCGAGAGGTTATTTTTAATCTTTCTTTGTCTATACGCGATGTACGTATAATTCATTATCAAGTGCCACGGTACGAAAACAATCCTTAAAATACGAAAACATATTGGAACGCGTTTCGAATGCAATCTTATTCGATCTCTTAAAATTTCTCAAAGTTTCACCCATGTTTTGCGTTTCATTGTTAATACTTCGAATTAGAATTTCCTTTAAATTATTGTTGTAAGAAAACGTGTATTCTATCCAATTAAAACAGGATTTTTTCCTTCGTATCAATGATAAAAGAACAGCATACCGTTTAATAAATGTTATCGGTGCGATGAGAACGTCCCTACGCTAGTTTCTCGATTCTAGTAACAATATAGTTTACTAGATACACGTGTTTAGCACACTTGTTGAAATGGCGTGAAGATGGATCGATCTAATACAAAATACAGATGAAACATCTCGGGACATATCAAGGATCGCTGAAATCTTGAATCGATCACCCCTTTTTTCACCTATATCACTTAATTATCTTCTTCGTCCTTGTCGATGTATTCTTTTATTATTACTTTGCTTTATTCTTTTTATCAAAACGATGAGACACAATACTAGTTATTCTAAAACTTAATTAATCTTAGAATTTGCAACATGCATTTTCGAAGGAGGGGTGAGTTTCAGGTACGTTTTCAGTCTTTTCCTGGTAAACATGGCTCATTCTCATCTAGTTGTCTATCAGATATTAGATAATTGAGAGAGAAATCGTGGCAAATTCTTAAACTTTGTAATTTTAATGATCGGCTTTTACTTCCAAATATATATAGTTCCAATAATCGATAATCGATAATCGATAATCGATAATCGATAATCGATAATCGATAATCGAATCGAATCGAATCGAATCGAATAAATCTCTATTTCTCGGTGAACGCCAATTTCATTTTTTTAAATAACTCATGAAAAATATTTACTGTTTGGGTCAGGTCTAGATCATATCTGAGTCAGGCTTACCCGTAAATTACGCTATACTTTAAGTTATATTTGTACTATTGGCGAATCTAAAACTGGGGAAGAAACAAAAACCGATGAAACAAACACGTGATCGTTTCGCTTCGCGCGTGATTAAGAAAATCGAATTGTAAGTGAATTTAAATCGACTGGAGATCAAGGTAATTCTTTCACTAGAGACCCTAATAGGAGAAATCGCCATTGTTTCGGCACGATCGCTGTATGTGTGCTGCATGTGTGCTGTACGTGAGAATTGAAAATAAGAGTATGAAAGTAAGAACGATTCCAAACTAATTACACGTACACAATGCAGGTGGCAACATCCTTAACGTTCCAACATGTTCGATAAGCGGCTTCTTCCTTTAACGCCTCTCACGATAGCATCGTTTTAATCGGTGTTAAATAAAATACAACGAGCAATATAATCTACGCAGTATAACCAACTAAAAAATAATATTTCTTCCTTTTGATTCTCTGTTTGTGCTTTTCTTTGTCCGAAAACTTGCCGATCATTCGACGATTAAATCCCTATTATATCGCACAAGATAATTTGCACGACGGATAACGACGACACCTTAGCGTTAGCTTAGAATAGGAAATACAATGGTGAGCTATCATGCTGAAATTTTGTATGCACTTGCTAATGAGTATCAGTGTACTCGCATACAACTGGATTTTGAAATATCTGTTGCGCTATGTCTAAAACATAGATTATAAATTATTATACGATTAGTGCCCTCAAAAAACAATAACGAATTATACGAAATATTTGGTAAAAATTTACCCAACGATACATATCTATATTCATTTTTAAAATAATAATATCAAAATAATTATCGATCGCTATAGCTTGTTGTACTTTGCTGTCGTTTATGAACACTGTCTTTTCATTCGTAATACTGATATTATCATTGCTACGCGACGCGCGCGTTGCGTCGTGTCGCGTCGTATGTAGTCGCTAATGAAAAAATAATCGCCAACCGATACACACACTGATGCGTTACCGTGACATTTTTATTTCTCGATGAAATTTTTCATTTGACCAATCGATACAAAAACATACGTTGTTAAGATACGTAGAAAAGAAAACGTGAAATCAGATGGCGCTTGGAGATTCAGGACGCACAACGATCCTTTCGATTGCCCCTTATACAATGACGACGACGAGTGAGTTAGTTAAACGATAGCGAGTAGAACTATCTATAATCTGTGATTAAAATTCTAACGACGGAACGATAATGCATTATGTATTATGTGTATAAAATGTCTCTGCAAAAAGAGAACAAAAATAGCTTTTGGTTCGTTTCGAAGCTTATCCGTTATAATAATTGTTGCATGCTTCGCCGAACGAAATTCTTTTACAAGATGGTATATACTTACTTACGTGTAAGTCAAATCGGAATCGTCTCTATTTACGAATCATTGGAGTTCGTAAATAAGATCCATTGTCAGTCATACGTTAAACCTATATCTTTGCAAATTCCGCGACTAACAGAATAATCTCGGTACCTATACCGTATTCATTATGATTCGTATAATATATTCATTTCCACAGGGACTGTAACATGTTTTTATCTAACTAATCAACTATGTAGTTTTCATAAAGACCTTTACGGTAGTTAAATTGAGCTCTTGAATTAACAGTACGATCGTCATGAATACGTTGTTACATTTCTTAAAACTAATCTCGAGTGCCCGAACTTTCGTTCGAAATTTATTACTATCGTTTCTAAAAGAATGCTCGTCGCTACTTTAAATTTTACTCCATATATTCATAGAGTATGTACTTTCCATATATACGATATAACAAATACTTATTTATCGTAAAAAAAAAACATTCGTTTCAAACGTGTAGCAAATAAATTGAAACTTTATATATATATACACATATAGTATATGCAATAGTGTGCGCGCGTGTGTGTGTGTTTTAACAGCTGAAATTAATTCATATATTAAGAAATAATAAAATTTTACTATCGTTCGTTTACAATTTTAATTCGTGTTTCCAGTTTCAATGTTTCTTCGATTCAAAACCGGAATTACCGATGGAATTCGTTAATACTTATTAAAAATAGTAGCACGATGTCTCGCATTCTTATACCTTTATCTCGTATTGTGATTGTTAATCGAGTCTTTTTGTTACGTAATCTACAGGCAAATTAACATTTTCATTAATTATGTTACGTATTACATAAAGTACAAGTGTTTTACCAAGTGCGCACTCTGCAAGATTATCTTTCTAAATTTTACGGTACAACATTTCCATTATAGTATTTAACAACCAGTCGATTAAGTTTATCAAAGGAGGAAAATTGCGTCATCAAGTTCACGTGCAGTATGTAGTTTTGTTAAATTTTTTCTTATATACTTGAGTTTAAGTTGATTGAATTGATTCGTGAGATCTAGGTACTAGGGCAGCAACAATACGCATAACCCGGTCATAGTATATACTTATAAATGATATTATGTAGACACGATAAATGACTACATTTCGAGAAAACCATTCTCCCTCCACCTTTCTTTCTCAAGAACAAGATTCGATATTCTCTGTAACAAACAAACGAATCGTTATTATTACGCTCTTGTTTCGAGCTTCTTTCCTGCCCTATTTAATTTTAACTCGATCTAATTACGAACAGCGAGTAGTAACGATTTACAAATACACGTCAAGTATCTACGTGAAGATCAAAGTCGAATAGTTTCGTTTTACCTGTACTTTTCAAAATTTAACCGTTAGCCAGCCGTTATATCGTAATATAAGGCCGTAAGCGGGCTAAAGTTACATTAAATACTTGTGATTCGACACTTATTACATATCGGATAAACGTATGACTAACACTTAGATTAAATGACAATCAACTGTCACAACATTCGAGTGATTTTATTAAGCGAAGCAATGTGATCTAAACCACTTGGATCTCTTATGGTAAATTTGTCACATTGTACTACTTATTTAATACAATGATACACCGCTATTGGAATTCGATTGTACGCGATCGTAAAATTTTTCTTTGGTAAGGAACGTTCGTTTATAGAAAATGATTAATCGTCTATAATAAATCAAATAAAGAACTTTTTACGTAAGTAGCATTAAAGAAGCTAAGGGAGCTTTGCGAGCTAAGGGAGCGGTCAAAGGGCTTATGATTGACTAACTCCCCTAGGACGCATCTTCGCATTTAATACTTTTACGAAACAAATCGCTTTAGAGACTTTATCCTTTATTAAAAAATTCGTGTCATCTTGTCCACTATGTTTGTTTTCTTAATTGGCTAACATGTACGTATTAATTATATTTCATTGCATTCAGCAAAGTGACGTAACTCTATCTGTCACAACTCTTTAGTCAACAGATCGCACAACTTTCACGTAGATTATAGAATCGGAAACAGAAAACGAAGTGGTTCGTTCAAATTTACATAGATTGACAAGAAAATGAAATCGAGAATCTCACTGAATATACTTTTACGTTATGCTATTCCGAAATTCTACCGAAATTCTACCGAAATTCTACCGAAATGCTACCGAAATTCTACTGAAATTGTACCAAAATTCCAGACAAAACGGAATTCTTTATACATCACATCGTGCTGAAATCTCTATCGTTATTTACGCATTTGAGATTACTCTATTAGATTACTATCATAGAATTATGGTGGCGGTGTTTTATCGTTAGACACACAAGTACATTTCCTTTTGCTTATTTTCAATATTTTCGTTCTTTCCCATTAAGACGATTCCATATCTCGACAAATGTTACAGATAAAAAATAATACAATTTTCAATCTTTTCGGAATTGAAAATGATAAATCGAAAAATTCAAAAACATAACACTTGATATCTTGGAGAGCTCGGGCACTCGAACTTGGCAAAAGTGAAGTAAAATGGAAATTGAAGTTGCGAATGTTTATATGTAAAATGTATGTTTAGTACCATACCAAGTTATAAATAACCTAAAGTTGCATATGTTTTCACATAGGGTGCATCCACTCTACAATTTTCCCTGAAACAAACGTTATAAATTGTATGAATTTTCCAACTACCCTTGATAAGCACAACTCCTTAAGAAAAGAACAAAGATAAATAATTAAGAACGCTAATAGTGATAAAGTTGCGAAAGACAGGTCAATTAGTACAGTTAAATTCGATCAAAAGAGAATATAAGATGCTTTTGTCGTTGTAAAGCGATTAAAGTGATAGAATTTTATATATAATCTTATTTTCATCTTATTAAACTGTGTGAATTTACCAAGTCTGCTAATCTTGAAAATCTCAAACAAGCAAAAGAGGAAGAAAAACAATATCTAAATTTCTCCAAAATATGTAGTATCCAAATAATAAGAAAATTTATGCTCTTGGATTGGCTACAAACAACGATATACTATACTTCAGGACACGGACAATTATTGAATCTTTTGCAATCTCGTAGTTTCCGACGTATTTCAACTTAAAAAAATAAGTTTGAAGGTGCGAAATGCACTAGTTTAGTATAGAAATCCACTAGTTATGCGTATATAGAATAGAGCATTTTTAACGTATTTGATAGGTTACTTTGTCGCCTTATCGTCGGCTTTTAATCATGATTCATTCAAGGAATGGCGTCGCTCATTGTACAAGGAAGGAGACGGCATATTGCGTTTGATCTTCTAATTTTAATCAGAAAAACATGACAAATATGCTGGTAAAAGTTTCATTGATCTCAGTCCCGCTTTCTCTTTCACTCACGTTGCCCTTCGTTCATCGTTTATTTTATCGGAGGTTTTCGTAGATCTCGACACGAATGTACCGAAACCTAAGAAAAAACGTCCGAAAGTTGAGTCGTGAAAAATCAACATGGAAGACAAGAAGATTTGACGCATGCGTGACGATTCTATGAATATCTCAGACAGAGACAGAGACACTCTACTCATTTCTGTCTGTTTCGCAAGAACGAGAAGCTTGTTGCCTCCCATATTGATTCTTGGCGATTCAATTTTCGATGGCTTTCCCAAGCGAGTGTCTAGACCTGTTATTATAATTGTGACGTAACCGACCACCGCGAGGTCGAGAGTATAGGATAACTGAAACTTAATCCGATATACAAAATCTCGCCTTAAAATGGCCGCCACCATAAAAAAACGAGTATTTATGTACAACCAGCGACTCCACTCATTGGCTTAATAGCGCGTAAGAGCCAACACGGCGTCAAAGTGACGTGTAAAATACGCTAAAAAAGCTGAAATTTACGCACGCATAACTTTTGAACCAAATAAATCTCTACAGTTGAAACTTGCAATTTTGTATTCTGCGCGTAAGAAGCTACTAAATGACAAATAAGAAGGGCAATAATTTTATATCGAAAAAATCGAGGTTCGGTCAAATTGTTCATCCTCTAAAGTATAGTTTACCTCAAATGATATTCAATGTTAACAAGCAGAGAAGAAGGTGGAAATATTTTGTGCGTTTCTTCTTTTTTCGTTCCTATCCTTCAATATTCTACATATACATATTTTATTCTCTCCTTAAACGTAACATCTTTTATATTCTTTTGAAACTATAACTTAAATATCTTTGTTACGCTTACGACGATAAACGTAAAACAAGTTTAGATGTAAAGTCTTTCCAGTTCCAACAACAGTTAACCAACTAATTTTCAATAGTAAATTTCCAAGTACTTACTCGTCTTCCCACGGACATACTTCGTTAACGTTATTGTCACGCTTTTGTTGAGGAGCTGGTTGAGTAACCGGCGCTAATTGATCATCCTGTCTGGGGTCCGGCTCCCAAACAGGAACAACTTGCGCCTCTTCCAGCGACTCCACCGTCTCCGTTTTTACTAGAGCGGAAATTGCCAAACTTTCTTCGGCTATAACTGCCGCCATTGCATCACCTTCGTCAGCCTCCGGCTTTTGCCTTCTTTCCTCAATTTCTATCTCTTCCTTTATTACCGGCGCATGATCGCCATTCGTTTTTTCCTCGACTTCAACCGTAGAATTGTCGCTCGGTAGATCCCCCACGATCGCGCTAATGCTTATTAAGGGGGCCTTGGTTAAAGTTTTTGTCGTCAGTTCCTCCTCGAGAGACTTTAACGTCGTACTAGTTTCAGGCTCTTCGGCAATACACTTCCCTGTCGTGGACACATCCGATCTGTCAGTTGTCATATGAGAATACTCGAACGAATGTTGTGGCGACGGATAATTATAAGACAAAACGGACGGCCGACTGATCTCTGAGAGCTTCGTTCTTCCGCTAGTCGAGCCGATAGAATAATTTCGCGTTGTTATGCCAATTCGTTCGGTAGTCGTCATGCCGGCTGTATTACGAAATAACTATGATAAAAAGCTGCACCTTTTAATTAATTATTCGTTCTAATACTTAACAAATATGCATGCGTATAATATCCCTCGCTTTTTATTATATTTAATCTAATTTTATCTTATCTTTGACAGTAGCGAAAATTTCGTTGTGCAGAGCGTCGTGGAAAGCGTCGTGGGAAGAATATACGCATAGCATAAACACAAATAGTTTACAAAATATTTACCTGTGCTACTACTGTGTTGCAAACTACAAGACTTTCGAAGATGTTCAGAGACTTCCGCTACCACTAAACTGACATCAGACGAGGAACTACAGGAATCTAATTGCGATGAATTTTTCCGAGATGCGCGTGTAACCTCGATAGACTGTAACTGCGCACTCAAATTATTGCCTTCTTCGGCTTGACTCTCAACCGACGACGTTACTCCAGATGATATTGGATGGTGTGATAGTGTGGTATCTATGGCGTGCTCTATACTCGGTCCTGGAACCACGTCCCACGGGCAAACGTCGTCCATAGGGCGAACTACCGCTTCCGATGTGCCAGCATCCCTGACAACATGAACTTTATTATATGATTTAGTTTTTATTTTTTCCTCTCGTTAAAATACCACAGCGTCTTTTCATTTTATTTCGATTCTTCCGATTTCGATATGTCGATGGGCCATGCAAATATGTAATTGTACCATCCAACGTACAACAGGGAAATTACACGCGCTTTACAAAATTACATTTCTAAAGAGAAATCGTAATTGTCGCTTCTTTTTCGTTTCGAGCCGAAACACAGTTAGGCTTCTTTGAGGGAAGAAGGGCCGATTTCTCTCGGTAAGAAACGGGTAAAATACAATTGACGAGAATTAAATTATTTCAAGAGAATTAAGTCGAATTTGAAGTGCATTCCAAATTCCAAATTGTTGTTTATATATTGCATTATTTTCGATGAACTTGTAGAAAAGCTACTGCCTCTCCGATTTCGATCAGTTTGAAATATGTTGCAACATATCGAACGATCTTTCCCCATACATATAATGGACGGTCGGCTTTAGTTTCTGAAATATTCGCAGAAAACTGCTAATGTCGCTACAGCAAATTCTGTCTATATTTGTGCATTCGTAACGCATGAGCGTATAATTAACAGCGACTGAACCGAAACCTAACTTCTACCTTTTATTTATAATATGTATACATAAAAGAGAGTTTGACGAGCTTGGGTAAAGCTCTCTACACAACCGTATATGCGAAACTGTAATAAATGTCTGTTATAATTCAATTAAAGATAGATATTGCCAACGTATTGCGTTTGAGTTTTTATTCCGTTAGTTTTTTCAATTCAACCGCCACGCCCTGAGACGGCCAACAATGTTTGCGTAAAACAATAACAATTCTTTTATTTCGTAAAATAACATCGATTATTCGGCGTTCTATTATCTTTTATAATTAACATTCCGGGAAGCGGCTACTCTGACAACTATACAGCGCGAATCCCCGCGTGTTTTTCGACCAATTGAAGAGATTCAAAGCGACCAATATTACATCTAATATGTTAATAACGGTTTCGTATTATTCAAGCATGTAATGTGTAATAGTATAATAATAATGTGTGACATTAACAAAACGAATAATAATGTGTAATAGTTCGTTTATAGCATCCATTGCTTTTTTTACTGTTTCATTTAACAGTAGTTGACATTTTTATAGAACACCGCTTGAAATGTGTCAGACGCGAATTCACGTCTCCGGTCCTCAAGGCGTTGCACGCAACCGTTGCCAGCCGCCTGGCGGCGCGGAGAAAATTTTCAGCGGATTGAGAAAACTAACCGAAACCGAAACCCGATACATCGATGATACGTATTCATTTTCGAATGAGTTATACCAGACATTAAGAGATGTCAGCCACGCATACGCAATAATGGACGGAGTTTCAAGTTCACCCAATTCTCATTTATACGTACTATTAACAGAAAATAAGAGTTAGAGGTAAGTTGGATTTGAGTAACCGATGCTGACCCAAACGCTGACACAGCGCATAACTATAGGCGAAATACACTGTAGCAGTACCGATCGTCCGTTGTGAATATCTCGGAAACTAAGACCGACTGCGTTATGCACGTATACGTAAGAAAAAGTCGTTCAAAATGTCGAGCTTTACAACGTATTGAAAACTCATAGAAATCGAAGAGGAGCTCAACCTAAATTTAAGTTGTTGCCTATATCTTTGAAAATGTATATCGCTTGGATCGATTGCACGAAAAACTGAAAATTCGCTAAATAGCGTTTCGACAATTGGTGTTAACAGTGGAATCAAATAATAACGACACGATCACATGATAATGGTTACACAAGATATTTCGATGCGTATAATAGACACCGTTTCGTAAGAAAACAATACGATATCGAATAATAAAATGTTTAATTAAAAATGGACAAGACCTCAAATATAGATAAATTCCACTAGTTATTATCACTGACATCGTAAACTTTTGTTATTAATTTGGTATTTTGCATCAAGATCATGCGGAATATTTTGTAACTATTTATTGTTGGGCAAGTGGCAAGATGAAACGGTGCTACCGTATTAGTAGATACGATAACAATAAGTAAGAACGAAAATGAGAATGAGAGATGGATATGTATAACGTGATAGTGCCATAATAATGATAAAGCGAAAGATTAGAAAAAGACAGTTGAACGATAATACATATACATACATTTATATACATACTCGTATATGTATGTATGTACCACGCATATATATATATATATATATATATATATAGATTGCACGAAAAACTGAAAATTCGCTAAATAGCGTTTCGACAATTGGTGTTAACAGTGGAATCAAATAATAACGACACGATCACATGATAATGGTTACACAAGATATTTCGATGCGTATAATAGACACCGTTTCGTAAGAAAACAATACGATATCGAATAATAAAATGTTTAATTAAAAATGGACAAGACCTCAAATATAGATAAATTCCACTAGTTATTATCACTGACATCGTAAACTTTTGTTATTAATTTGGTATTTTGCATCAAGATCATGCGGAATATTTTGTAACTATTTATTGTTGGGCAAGTGGCAAGATGAAACGGTGCTACCGTATTAGTAGATACGATAACAATAAGTAAGAACGAAAATGAGAATGAGAGATGGATATGTATAACGTGATAGTGCCATAATAATGATAAAGCGAAAGATTAGAAAAAGACAGT
The DNA here is from genome assembly GCF_000188095.3 of Bombus impatiens. Taxonomy (NCBI): domain Eukaryota; kingdom Metazoa; phylum Arthropoda; class Insecta; order Hymenoptera; family Apidae; genus Bombus; species Bombus impatiens. The sequence continues at coordinate 192,208 of NT_177194.1, read as the reverse complement.
TGAACGATAATACATATACATACATTTATATACATACTCGTATATGTATGTATGTACCACGCATATATATATATATATATATATATATATATCGAGATTATATATATATATATATATATAGAGAGATCGATGTACTTAAAATACAGTAACGGAAGAAAATTTTAGGGAAAGATAGTCAAACTACATTAGCCTTAGTACATTGAGAATACGGAATATCGAAGAATGTTAGAAAACATCAACAGTATTGCATACATGAAATGTTTTTCACAAGTGCTAACATCGTAAAATAATACATTAAGTAACAGGGTTTATTATAAAAATTGAAATAAGTTAAGAGATTCGTATTCGCATACTTATGCAAGGGAACTATCAGGTTATTTCGAGGACTTACTGAACGCTATGCGGGATAGGCCTTGTTGAAATCTTTACGAGTCGAGCCAGATCTCCCCTGAAAACACCGCATCGATAAAACCTATCTTTCTTGCAAATTGATTATTTTTCTGGAAACAGGGATAATTTGTAATTCTGTTTGCTTTTCGATCGTGTCGCGAAGACAAATAGCGTACTAATAGTTTAGAAAATAAGATAAAGACAGCGATTTCGATGCGTTACAAGTTTAAATATACATCGAAGATAGGTGGAGCGAATTAACTCCATAACCTATAGTATCGTGTGAAAGACGTGGTGCGTTGATGTTATTGATTTATTATTTACTTCACGATAATAAATCTTTTCTGTGCAATGATCAATTGCTTGTAATTATTTATCAAATATCTTGCAAACTAAAATTAGTTGTACCCAACGCATTTATATATCAAAGACATATACGATTTGCACAACTTTGCACGCTCAGTCAAACCGTGAAATGGCTCGACGTTCGACCTTCACCGACCTTCGTTTGGGGCACGCGATATTGGAACTTAAATAGGATGGCAGGGGGCTAATTTCTTAAACGTTCGACACGTTTTCTAAACGTGTATTACTGATTTTATTTTACTTGTACGCTCTTTAATAGAAGTTACTAAGAGAAGAGCTTTCTTAAACTTCGATTCCATTATATTTCTCTTCATACATATTTACTTTGACGTATTTACTTTGACAAATTTTATCCGCGTTATAGTTAGTTAAGTTATAAGTTGAAATAAGTGTGATACTCGGTGAGGATTTGAAATGATTTAACGTAAGGAAACTAACGCAAAGAAAATTCAGAAAATTTACATTCCTATAAACCTTTTATACATAGTGCACACATACTGCTATATATGTATAGAATGTATGTAAAAGTTATGTGCAACGATCACCCTGGCGGGATTCTATATGTTTGTATTGGTGGGACATTTGAAAACAAAAGTACGTGCAATGTTGTCCTTGGCCTTGAATTTCAAGGCCGAACTCCTTTTCCCTCGCATGTTGTTTCGTCTCATAAATTCTTCGATAAAAGCACGCATGTAACGTTACAGTTAAATTTGTTTCGTACTTCATGTCATTTTAGACATATCATAGAACAACAATAGTTTGCGTTATTTTAGTAATATATTATTTCTATTAAAATATCTCCGGAACTAATGATTTTCAACGTGAACAACTTAATACTTCTCTATATGGAATAACGAAATGCATCAATCAGTACATTAAAAAATGTAATTCCATTTAAAGAAACATAGTTGACTTTCATATATCCTTTACGTGGACATACGTGGACCACCTGCGATAACATGAAATCGTCTTTTCTTCGCGTCATTCAACTTTTATTTCGGAAACGTTCTTCATAATACGTAATTCGAAATTAAGAAGTTAGATGTTTCGTTCCATTTAAGGTAAGCTATGTCAGTTAAGGTGCCAAAGAATAATTTCCCGTTTCTTCGTCAATATCACGTTATTTATTTCCTATCCGACTGCAAAATGTAAACATACCGTAAATAATGTCAACTTACGAACCAATGGATCTCTAAAATCACTTTCTCAGGAGAGCGATCGAGTTGTGGAGCCATGGCTCTTATGACAAATCTGGACCTTATGAGAATACGATGCAAGCAAAAAAAACTGGACCTTGAAATTCAAGGTGAACGATAATTTTGCACATACTATTTATTTACAAATACCCATCGATCCAGAAGTGTAGAAGCCAGTTGTAGTGGTTTTAATATATGAATAATTTTTATACATCTCATACGTTTTTTCACCTTTTATAGTTTTGGTTTCTCTAGTTTCGACGGAATCCAACCATAATTATCATCGTAACGAATATATTTCTCACATTTATTTATTTATTTATTTGTAACGAATTAAACCCTTATAGAAATTTAAAAATAGCAACATAGAGACGAAAATAAAGATAGGATTAATAGAGAATAAGGAGTGCGATAAAGGCAACATAGAGAGAAGAGCATGTATATCGTCGTTCTTCAAAAAATATTAAATCTGTCGTTTACCTATATGGAATATCGGTGAGGTTCGACTGACTGTGAGAATGTGGCACTCTAGGCACCGAAGTTGTATCTCGAACACCACAGACGGCTAACTCGTGAGCAGATCCAGATAGACTCCGATCGCTTCCCCTTCGTTTACTACCGCTTGCTGCACTACCTGCAGCATGGTGCTGCAAAATGCTGGTCGTTGGAGTCGGAGTCGAAGTTGAAGTCGAAGTCGAAGAAATTTTCTTCTTTGTTTGTCCACCAAAGCTAAAAAACCTACGGAATACCATCGAATAAACGGAATTGTAATATACCGATACCGCACAACCATATATATAATACTATTAATAGTAGTCAGTAGTAATTGAAAGATATCGTAGATGATGAACTTCGATCAACTCTTGAGTAGAGGTCAAGAAGAAAAAATAGGAAATACATAGAGAATAGAATTGCCACTAAAATTACTGTTAAATCGTACCACTTTTTTTGCAAAGGTTGCACACCGGCAGCTAAGGTATTTCGATATTGATCCGAACGAATAAATCTAGGATAGCAATCCTTTTTCAGAAGCAGCGTATACACGTGTTCAGCGGCGGAATCAAATATAAATCGATTTGGATTTCTCATTTCTTGATGTACTTTTTCCATTGTCTTCCCATCTATGTTTATTTCGCAAGGTGCTCCGGGTGCCAGGAATTCTCTAGAATATATTCCATCCATCATTTTCTTGCTATATGTATATCATTATACGTCTATATATTGTACATACGAGTATGTCATTCAATGAAATTTTCGCTTTTCGCGAATCAACTGAGAGAAAATATTTGATAATATATAGTATAATACGTGATACATACTTGAAGATTTCGTTGACTTTGTCGGGTATTTGTGCTTGAAAACTATGTCTCAAATCTTTAACTGCTAACCAAAATCGTATATTTTCATGACTATATTCTTTCCTCAAATAATTTGTGAACTCTTGCAAACCTACGATAGAACGTGTAAAATCAAAACGCAATTTTCAAACGTCGATTATTCGATTACTTATGATTAACATTTTTCAGGCTTTCCTACCATTGCTAACTAACATTCTTACTTATGTTTGTTGCTATTGTCATACATTTTGTATATCGAGTTCTATATACGTAAAAGAATTAAAAGCTATAAAAAAATTTCAAAATAGTCGTTGATAATTGACATAAGTTATTTTTGTTATTACGTACAAACGCATCTGCAATTTACATATATCGTAGGTATAAATACGTATCTATTCAAAGAAAAAATTCCAAATATTCACCAGTTGGATCAGACATTAACTCTTCCATCGATAATGCCCAGCGCTTGACGCGTTTTTCCGTAGGAAGATCCACCCTGCGCATAACAAATTACACAAATAGGAAGGAATTTAAATGGTGTTTTGCGACACAACAAGCATCTTCGCTGCGATGATCGCACGCTTTACCGTGAAGCGTACATATACGTGCGTATATTTGTATGAGAAATTTTAATTATGTTTAGAATACCAACACAGGACTGTTTAGCTGCCAAAATGTTTGATCGTCGGTGATCCATGGGTTTGAAGGTTGTGGCTGTATAAACATCGGATCGTATTCCACGTATGTTTCAAAGTATGATTTTAAATTTTCGATCGCAGCCGAAACCTTTATCCTTGTACGCGTTAAACTGTTCTTCAAAAGGGCCACCTAGTATTAAAAGAAAAGAAAAAAAAAGAATATATTTGCACCGTTACTAAAATATACGTGTAATATATTTGCAGTATTGTAATTGATCACCAGATGTTAAAATTAGATGAGACAAAGTGTAATATCTCATCCACCTGGATTCATTGAAAATCACCGCTTGTTTCTCTCTGTATATACACAGTATACTCATAGTCATATTCCAGAGTCCAAACAAATACGTGTAGTCGAATAGCGAACATGGTAAATATCTATAAAATTCCTCGACCAGCAACTTTCGCTGATGGTATCGACGCGCGACGTGACGAATCGTCTACGGGGCCACAGTTGCGGTCCGAGTGCATTGTCACGCGTGTTTTTTCGCGCCTCGGTGTCTCCCGAATGGGACAGAGTTGCGCTGGCTTGTTTCCGTTCTATTCGCTTCTAGGGACTAATGTTCGTTATTTACTAAAATTACTTAATACAAATTTGAAAAGAGTCGACAGCCGGTTCCGGCCGTCTGAACCAATACCGATACCTCGTTTCAAAAGGAATGGTATCGCTGACAAGCGACACTACCAAATGCCACTCGCCGATTCTTCTAAAACCGCGCACATACGTACGTAATATATCAAAAAACGTTAAACACGAGCTTTTTCATTTCGGCTCATAAAGCTTTCGAAGGTTAGAAAAAGCCTATAGGATGTCGGCATTACGCAAAGCAATTTTCTCTATTTATATTATCTTTGATTTTAACTTATCGTTCCACAATCTTGGCAATATACCCATAAACCCAAACCTCGCAAATCCGAAACTCACAAACCTAAAGTCGGTAATCCCAAAATTCATAAATTCATAACTCCAACTTCATAAGCACACAAACCCAAAGTCTAATATTTTTGGTTTCTTATTTTTATGTATTTTTTTTAGGGTAGTGAGCAGCAATTGGGGTGAACAAGTATTTTATATAAATAGAATCAGTGCACCAAGCACATCCGATAATGGCAACATCATTACAAAACTTACTTTGCGTACCACAATTTTTCAAGCAACATTCTACGCGCAATATTCTTACATTTATCTGCTTTTTCTGTAATATATTCGCCCTTTGATCAAGCGTACTTAGAGACACGTTCGCAAATCCTGGCGATACAAATTTGATATGAATCGATGATTGGATTTTTAGAACATTATTTCTCACTTGTAAGTTGCAGCATCATAGTTGTGCAGAAAGATGAAATCTGAAAGTTTTTTAAAAAATTGTTCCATGATCTGAATATAAACACAAAGTGACAGCTTGATAGATGTTTTTCTCCACGATAGGTCCAAACTTGTCACCTGTCTCTTGCAACATTATCGGCAAAGGATATTTCAAGATCCCAGCCACTGCTACGATATTTCGTATAACTGTAAGTTTAACACTTCAGAGATCGGGCTAGATATTCGACGGTTACGGGGTAAGTTGCATTGAAAAGTAGGGCGAATAGGAAAAAATTGCTTAAAAACGATGTTGACATCTCGGAGCCGTTTTCCAACCATCAAACAGTTTATGAGCCGAAATAACGAAACACGTGTCTAATGCTTTTTGATGTACTACAAGAGTGCGGAGTTTTAGGAAAATCGGAGACTGGCACTTTGATAGTATAACTTACGAGATGAATAAAACTGGGACAACTTAGCGCGGTGCTGCTCGCATAGATTTATCATTATCCACAATGGCCAATTCAAACCTGGCCAAGTTGGCAGTGGTAAATAATATCGATTTTGCTCGTGCTATGCGTATCGAACCATGTTCGGTGTTCGACTATCTCTTTGGACTTTGTCCGGACAAAACCGACAGCGTGCGTCCTGCAGACTACGCTCGTAACACATACACAAGTTCTATTATATATGTATAAATGAAATATGAAATATTTTTAATAGACTTTAACTATGCGTTGTAATGCAACTGATTACGCGGGTGTGAAACACGTTCCGACACGGTCGCAAAACGCCACTTTGTCACAGAAAACGAAACATGCTGACCAGGCGATACAATTTTTAATACCGGGGTCCGACAAGCAGCGTGTAAAACGCCCGTGTAATCGTAATCTAAGAACGCTGCGCTGACCAACGTCGGACAATATGAATTATCGTACATAGTAATCGTTTATATTGTATTACCAGAAATTCGAAAACACGTGGCACAGGACGCAAACACAGCGCACAAGAAGGTGATTAAAACCGTGTAGCTGTTTAATTACATATATCTAAAATAAGATAACGGGATTAAAAGAAAGTATTTACCTCGCGTTGCAGATCGGTTAAAGTGCGTTTACGTGATGGAGGACGCGAAAGTCCAGGACGAAAACGTGTAGGTACGGGTGCTACTTCAAGACTACTTAGACAACCGGGTGGTGGCCTGTAAACTCTCCAAAATGCTCGTTCTTGAGAATCGCTTACTATTTTATCCCCCTTTTTTCGCTCCTTCGCTAAGCGGACCTGAATACACAATGTTGTATCTCAACGAGTTACACGCTCAAACGTACGATGTTTTGATTACGTACAAGGAAAATATAAGTAACGAAATACAGAAATATAAAATTATAGAAAAGTGCTAGAACGTATTTTCCTAAAGATTAATCCAACCAACAAAATCGAATTTTTGCTGCTTCGCGATAAATCTAGAATTGCGATAAATTAAGATCATAATCTAAGATGAGCATAATTTGTGTAATATTAACGCGATACAATATCAAATTGTTACAACTGTTTGTTAAATTTCAGTTAAATCGACGAGAAAAGATAAATTACGACGACGATAATTATTCACCTGTTCTTCGGCTTGTAGTTGTATAATATCCCATTTGTTTTGCAAATTCCTACGTAGGCTGTTCAAAGCTTCCTAAGAAGATGTGATAAGTTAGATATTTGCCAAAACTATAGAATATGTGTAATATATGTAATACATATTACATATCGGCTATTTACAGAATAAAATCATAAAAATTTACATACAATTTCATAATCTTCAAGGGCATGTCGCTGCTTGTTTCTTAGAGTTCTTTTAGCCAGATAAATAGCATATTCCACGTTATCGGGGATTCTATGTTGCCATGGCCAATAACATGGAGTCTATTTATTAAATAAAAAAGGTGATATATTAATGATTTAGAAAATGAATATACACGAAAGCTATACTATTTTTCTGCGTAACTTATTACTATTGCTATTTATTCTCAAGAATATTACTTAAACGTCTACTTGAATTTAATATAACGTGGATACTCGGTGACAATTTCGTTAATGCTATCGCACGATTGAAAAGAAAAGCCGAAAAATGCAAAGTAGTATCTAAGATTTCGGTGCAACTGTAAAAAAGCTACTTCCTCTCCGATTTCGATGATTTTTGAATGTGTTGTAAAACTCAATATTTTGGGCAACTTTTTCCTATACATGTAACTGTCCCTCGGCTATAATTTCCAAGGTATTCGCAAAATGCTATCTATACCACTGCAGTGAATTTTTTCTATAATAATCGAACGTCCGCGGCAGCGTATGCGTCTATATTAGTTATCAGCGGCCGGATAGAACGATTTGGTCGAAATTTAAAATTTGTCCACTATTATATAAACGAGGATGGGTCAAGCTTGATTAAAACTGTGTGCGCAACAACGTATGCGAGGTTATAAGAAATGTATTATAATTCAATTAAAAACGAAAATGGTCAATATATCGGGTTTAGCTTAATTTTTCAATTTTCATTCTTTTATTACGTAAAATAATATCGATTATTGATTCGCCTATTACATATTTTTGCGATTACGAGGCTTCCAAATTGAAAATACTGATCCAAACCTAAACTCGATATATCGATGGAATTCATTATTGATTCAGTTATTGCAGATATTTTTTACAGCCTCGTACGTGCGATTGTGTAGGGGGCTTTAAGTTCGCGAAACTTATACTATACATATGTATATATCGTTGTATAAAAAAAGATAAGCGGCCGGCAATCACTTCTAACGCGCATAACTGTTACAGAAGCACAATTGCAAGCAGAATTCAATTTTGCAGTGGTATCGATACGAAGTGCGACTACCTGAAAAACTATAGCCGACCAACAGTTACATATAGAGGAAAATTTGTTCGAAATGTCGACTTCTACGACATATCCAAGAACCATAGCGATCACAGAGCTAGAAACTTTTCTACTGTTTCACGAAACATAATTGCATGTCATTCTGAATTAAAAACCATGTATGCATTAGTAATTTAGATTTATCGAATTTATCGAAAATATTACTACACACAGTGATTTTCAAAAATATTTCGAAGATATAAACACTTCGGTATGACTATACTTTACTAATTTATGGCTCGATATGTCGATTGTTTATAGAGCAATCGCCCTGCTCATTTTTTAAATAATAGGTCGTATATATCAATATTAGTAAAAACATATAAAATTAACATATAGCATATAATAGTAAAATAAACATATAAAAAGTGAAAAATTCACCTATGTTACATAATAAAAATTATGAAAAGAAATAATACCGTATTTTCGTCTCGCAAAATATACAAACAGGTTTTGTATTTCTCCGCTTATCTCTTTCTGGTAGCTCGATATTCCAAGAAAATAGAACCGTTAATACCGTTTACAAACAGAATTTGGAAATGCGCTATACATACATACCTTCTCACTACTCTTATTCTCTACTATACACTATTCTCTACTACGACTGTTATTTTGCCCGAAATGAGTCGCAAATGAAAAATACGACATTTCATACGCGGCGATTTGTAATTTTTCACCGAGAAAAGCGGAAAATGTACGATGAAGTGAGTGCTATGCTTGGTACGAACAGGTACTGTCGCGGATATCGTTCAACGATTTCATTTCGAGAATCGCATTGAATCTACTCTGCAAACTGAAAGATCAAGTTTTAAGTACGAGAGATAATTATTCGAAAAGCGAAAGAAAATCTGCGAATAGTACTCCGAAAATAGTTAGCGAGCTATCAGATGAAAGACCCAAAAAAATTTCGGCCGAAACAGTTGGGACAACGTTAAGGCAAGCTGGTTATAACGGAAAAATAGCGAGAAAAAGTCGTTCATTAAGGAGACGAATAGTTTTCTTCTAAACAATTTTACAATTTTAATCGGCGGAAGAGCTATAGTCTTGCGAAAATCGAATAAAGAATAAAGAAAAAAGGATATGGAGTTGGAAATTTGATGTTCATTGACGACATTATGGATAAAAATCTTTACTTAAGCATACTTAAGAACAATTTAGTTTAAACTGCCGTAAAAACGGGGGTAAATAATAGTTTTAAGTTTTATCAGGACAACGACCCCAAGCATAAGGCACGCATTGTCCAAGAGCATTCATAAAAATATAATCATATAAATACCCCAAAATTCTTCATCGGGCCTTAATCTTATCGAGAATTCATGGGATGGACTACGTAGAAAAATTCGGGAAACTCCAATTTCTTTAATAGCCGAATTAAAACAAAGACACGAAATTGAGTGGCCGTGTATAATTAGAATATTAAAGAAAAATTTTAAATGACATTTCAAACAGATTAAAACATGTTCCAAAACAAAATTATTTTAACTCGATGAACTTAATTATACTAAATTATACTAAATAAGGTTAACTAAATATACTAAGTCAAACTAAGACAAATGTACGGAATTATTTCTTTCAATAGTCTTTACTATATAATGTACGTAAACTTTTCAAACAAATTATATGTTTTTACTAATATTAACATACGATCCATCATGTAAAAAATAACCGGGCCGTCTGCTTTATAAACAACCGAAATATTGAGCCACAAAGCCAATCCTATCATAATACTGAATACTTTTGAAAATCATTGTACCTATAGATACGTAGAAAAATACAATCCTGTTCTTGATATTTGTAACGTTAAGATATCTGTTCGTAGATTACGTTAGCGTTTCGTGTTGAGCTTTTAGATACAAAAAGTTTCATACGTAGGAATACGTGTTTAGAGACACGTATACGATAAAATAAAGAAAAGCTCGTAATTATCGATATTTTATCGATCTCGTCGATTTCGATGATTTTTGAGAATGTGGAAATCAGACATTTTGCACAACTTTTTCCCGTATATGAAACCGCCCCAAAGGCCTCAGTTTCCGAGATAATCGCATGGAACTGTCGCATAAAACTACTATGACGAATGCTCGCAATTGTGCATCCGTTACAACGTATGAGTATGTACGAGTTAGTGTTGCCAACCGTCATACGGCGGCGGGATAAAATGACGCCTACCCGAAACCTAATTCTTATCTTCTGTTTGTAGTCTACATAAACGGAGGCTGAACAAAGCAGCAAACACGCCGGCCGTATTTGTGACTGTGTCACAGATAAACGTACTATTGACGTATCTTCTTGTTATGTTGGGTCAGATGCTATTTTATATTTTATAAACGAAGATATATTTTTAAAATAGAAGCATTTAATAAAAGTTCATTCGGCTGCTACAGTATTACGTTTGTAACGTACGATACAGTCGATCATCAAACGCGATTGACACAAACGGGAGACGGCCGATGCCGTGTCAATCTGGGATGAGACTGCTTCAGATGCAGCCGCGTACGGCGGTACGACCCTGGAGATCCCGTCTCAAGGCGACCGACAACCAATGCTGACGTATATGCTGCAACGGATGCACGATTATAAACAAAATTCACTACAGCTGTACCGACGATACTTTATGAAATTCTGTAGTAAGTCCTAGTGGCGGCTATACATAAAGTTAGAAAGAAAAAGTTATTTAAAATGTTGATTTCTACAGCATACTCAAAAATCATCGAAATCGGTCAGCTGGGTGAGAGATATCGATAGTTATATATAAAAGAACTTTGTTATTTAAGCATGCCTTTTCGTTGAAATTTACCTCGAAGCATCCTGTCAAACTAAGTTTTACGCAATGCAAGCTGAGTCTCATGAAACCTGCTTCTAAGAGTAGTATAAACATCTACCAGACAATGAAATATCATTTCTATGCGGAAAAAATTTGTAAACGTTTAGATATCTGTGATAAAAAAAGACCATCTCAAAGAATTAGCTGATTATCAGTATTATAATATCGTATTTGGGCTCATTTTAATCAGGAAAATGTTGACAATGTATTAATGGTAATTAAAAAAAATGTTTAATAAAAATATTTCTCCGTTCCATTGGTGTTTTGTCTCACCGATACGAAGGCGAAACGACCGGTCTCGTTGTGCGACCGTTTCAAGAAGCCGAGATAAGGTCACGCGGGCAGGGATGACAGAACGATGGTGAAGATTGATTATATGCATAAACAGAGCAGTCTCGCCGTTCCCGCTTTTGACGAGAGACCAGAAGCGCACACGAGACCAGCCGACGTATCTCGCTGACAAATAAGCGAAAGGCATCTGCCGAAACACAACCTGCCGCCGACCTTATTTCGGGCACTTGATACATTGAAAATTTCATTAACGCATTGTTGACATTTTCCCGATTGAAATGAAACCAAACACAATATTATTTTATTGTCAATTTTTTATTAGCCAATTTTTTCATATCGTTTTCTTTCTTCGCGCGGTGTTTCTTGCTTTTCAATACACCCATCTATTGCTATATTTAACAATTGCAACTTTCTTTTCACATAGAAATGTTTTACTGCTTGAAAGCTGTCCATACTACTCGTTATATCGTAGATCTCATACAATCCAGCTCGCCTCGCACCAAACCTAGTTTGGAAGCACGACCGATGGCGAATTTTATTCTTTATGGCCTGCTTTGTGCGCGAACGCATTATCACTATATACCGATTTATCAGTGCAATGTGATACTTTTAATCTGTATATAGACATATTAGTTATAACGTATAGCAACGGTATACACGAATAAAATTCAGTCGTTAAATATTTTGTTCTCCAACAGTAATACGATGCAATTATATTTTACAACATACCATATTAATATCATAACATCTAGATCTAGATATATATGAATTCTCTTTGTTTAGAAAAAGAGGAAAGGAAAAAGGATTATCATGTACCGTAAAAACATATTCTTCAAAATCGTATTTGAAGTATTTGTCAAGATTGTCAATCAGTGTGCGCGAGATGCCTTTTCGTAAGAAAGTAATTATGTATCATGTTTCTTCGTCGCATCTTCACAACTGGCAAGAAAAGTTGTTTTAATAGAACGATGCAGTTCCCATGCAGGTCCATCTAACTGATATCGATGATTTTTTAGTATGTTTTATTATGTTATATTTGAGCAACCTTTGTTATACGCGTAAAAGAAAAACCTCGCGAGTTTATATATAAAAACTTATCGCGGTACGAGCTGGTAATATGATCACGCCCGTAGATAAATCTAACCGTGCACGGTAGAAGTCCCATATATATATAGTATATATTATGCCTTTGCGCTCGAGGACTTTTTCATTCAGGCGAAGTAGCAACTCGAGATGATTTAGCGCATATGTGACGCGTGACTTATAGATAACGTAAAATGATTTTATGCGCTAATTAACTTACGAAAACATTATATTCTAATAATTTATCTATATTTGCATCTTTGGAAATATGACTTTGTAATATTAATTTCTGTACTTTTTATATAATTTACAAAGCATTCACCAAGATGCATTCTTGAATACAATTGACCGCATTTCTCAACAATTCTAGATCAAGTTCATCGTCATTTGAGCTAATTTCACTTCCGGAAACCATTTTTTTAGAACATCTAAACTATAATACTTTTGCCATGATCGTCGAATCCGAACTAACGTCGGTGACGTTTTCAAAACCATTTCCAAAACCGGAGGGATTTGAGATTAAATAGTTCACCTCCATTTTAAAGTGTAACACTTTACACGTCCTAACAAAGAACATAAAGAACTAAAGAATCTATTTACGAACCAATACTGCGCTGTCTTCAATTGGAGATGTCGAAAAAATTTAGCATAAACAGGAACTGTCGCCTCTCACCCGTCACTCGACTTACCGCACGAAACGCCGTGGCGACTGAGTCGCCTCTCGAGTGTAAAGGGTTATATATATGTGTGTGTGTGTACATATTTATTATATAGTATAAGTTTATATTTATAACACAGACACACACGCGCGCGCGTATAAGTATATGTATGTTTATAATAGTGCAAATTGCATCAACAATAATTTTTTTAGTCAAGATATGAAACTAGCTAAAGTTTTATGCGTATTGTATACCGTAGCAGATAAAAGTCATGAAAATCATGAAAATGAATTCAAATTAAGGCTGAAATTCAAATAGGGCTCAACTCGACGATGTTCATTTTTAATCGAGTTATAAGTTATAACAGACATTTCTAGCAGCTTCGCACATACAGTTGTGCATGGAACCTTTAATCCCGCCTAATCCCCGTTTATAAACAGAAGATAAGTGGCCGGCAGCTTGCCAAGAGTAACCAATACAGATGCGTATACTGTGACAGTATACGCCCAATCGTAGACAAATTTCACTGTAGCGGTACCGACGGTTCTTTGCGAATATCTCGCAAGCTAAGGCCCAATGTGATACGTATAGGAGAAAGTTGTGCAAAATGTTGATTTCTACCACATCAAAAATGAACGAAATCGATGAGCTTGGTCTTCTTGTAAATATTACGAAAGGTTGTAAAAATGAAAGGTTGTATTTACTATTTTCTTCGCGATTCCGATCAAGTACGATTTGTAAAATTTTGTTTCGTGTCATCTGATAAACTGATCGATCCTTGTAAAAAGATCGAAGTCGTTTGGTACCAATTTTGAACAAGTTATTCTGTGCTAAAGAGTAACTGTATCTACTGCTATACCTAAACAATTTCAATTTTTTTTTCGTATATAATCGCATATAATTCGCATGTAATTCATTATAATTGGAAGATGTCCATACTACTCTTACGAGTATGCCAAATCCAGCTCGCCTCGCGTGAAACCGGGTCTGGAAGCATGCCTCGAGGCAAATCTTACCGTCTAGGACATACTCAACCTTAGCGGCACGTAGCCCGCTTCAAAGTAAAAATGTCAAAAGTTTTTTCATAAATATCTCGGTAACTAAAGCGAGCGACGATTATATCATGTACAGAAAAAAATTGTTCAAAATCGTGATACCGATAACATATTTGAAAATCATCGAAATCGGTAAGTTGGATTCTTATCTGCATGATAGTATATAATTAGCCTTTTTCAACGAGGTACCCTACACACAAAGGCACTGATTCAGAATGACTTCTTAAAAAAATTGGATCGACATCGCATTTCGCAAATATTAAATACAATGTATACATATATAGCATATAAATATATATATACTACGTATATATGGCGCATAATGAATCCGAGTTCAAAAGATACTCGATTCTGAAGCATGTAGTATGACAAATACGGTACCTGAAATCTATACAGAGAACTATCATCCCTTACGGTGAGTGTCTTGGAGTCATTCACCGGGAAGAAGTAGCCATACTGGCAGAGCTGATTGGCAATATGGACCGCCTCTACTGTCAACATAACAATTTACTTTCACAGCTGCCGGAATCGTTGAATACATTTAATTGAACGGAAGGCATTAAGTGATACCTAATCACGTGCAACTTATCTAGTCTTTGCCGTATTGCGCGTACATCGTGTGATGAGTAGCAATTAACACGGCCAGCCATTGATTCGGAGCGAATATTTAGAGCGACGCATGCTGTTTAATCATAAGAAAGCCACATCACTGAAAAAAAACTAATTTTTTCTCTTTGTTTCGAAAACATAAACAAATTCACCACTACACAACCGAAATTCTCTATTCAACATATTTTTTTCACAAGCAATTTCTCAGCTCAAGCGAATGTGTGTATCTTTAATTATATTTTGTTTAAATAATCCTTTATTCCATTAAATTCAATGAAAAGACAATGCACATACACAACTGATCAGAACAAAACTAAACTAATGAAAACTAAATTAACGGGGCCAGTGAAAGGAAACGAAGTGCAATACAAGAAACTTGAACTAAAGAACAAGAAACAAGTAACTAAAAATAAGGTAATAACGATAGGTACAAATTCATACGAATTATAGAATCTTCAAACACTGATAGCTGAATCCAGAATATACAGGGTGGTTGGTAACTGGCGGTACAAGCAGAAAGAGGGTGATTCGGTTTGTAGTTTTAAATAGATCTCGTTTATCATGATACCTTTTTCCTACAAAAGAAAATTGAATATCGTGTTAATAAAAATAAAAGAATGTTTCTATCGCGAAGGACGCACAAGCTTCGAAAATTCTTTTCACCGTACTATTGCCCTTGTTGAAAATACAATCACGATTTTATCTTTAATAAGATTTGTTAAAAAGCTATTTAAACGCATAAATTGACTATGGCAGCTATGAAATAACGCTACTTCATCTATCGAATACCACAACCATCTTTTCTATCGGTCTAGTTGAACGCATTGCTGACCGATGGATCGTAATGCATCTTCCATTTCACTTAGCGACATATTACACTGCACTGTTTTAGTTTAGATATAGTATATAATATATCCGAGTTAAAATATTTCCAATATTATTATAATAATGATACATAGTTGAAAACGAGATACAATATCGATAATGTTGATATTTACGAAAAATTCAAAATTTGGTCGCGATGGAAGAAGAATTTTCGAGTAACGTAGAAAAATGATTTAGACAACTCAATACCGGCAGTAAAAAAATATCATAGAAAATGTGAAGTATACTTTAATACAAATATTCTCATATACCATTGCATAAACTCATTTGTTTCGAACAATTTCCTTCTAATGCTGCAAAAGTATTAAGTACTTCGCTTTCATTCAACGAATAAATATTCGTAGGCGTACTTTATACAGGGTGGTTGGTAACTGGTGGTACAAGCGGAAAGGGGGTGATTCTACGCGAAAAAAGAAGTCGAAAATATAGAATAAACATTTTTCGTTCGAGGCTTTGTTTTCGAGAAAATCGGTTTTGAATTTTCGCTCGGTACGCGTGCACTTTATCGCGTCTCGTTATAACGGATCTCACTGTAGATCGTTGTCTCGATGGAAAAATTTAACAAAAAAAAAAATTTTTATTCTATATTTTCGACTTCTTTTTTCGCGTAGAATCACCCCCTTTCCGCTTGTACCACCAGTTACCAACCACCCTGTATAAAGTACGCCTACGAATATTTATTCGTTGAATGAAAGCGAAGTACTTAATACTTTTGCAGCATTAGAAGGAAATTGTTCGAAACAAATGAGTTTATGCAATGGTATATGAGAATATTTGTATTAAAGTATACTTCACATTTTCTATGATATTTTTTTACTGCCGGTATTGAGTTGTCTAAATCATTTTTCTACGTTACTCGAAAATTCTTCTTCCATCGCGACCAAATTTTGAATTTTTCGTAAATATCAACATTATCGATATTGTATCTCGTTTTCAACTATGTATCATTATTATAATAATATTGGAAATATTTTAACTCGGATATATTATATACTATATCTAAACTAAAACAGTGCAGTGTAATATGTCGCTAAGTGAAATGGAAGATGCATTACGATCCATCGGTCAGCAATGCGTTCAACTAGACCGATAGAAAAGATGGTTGTGGTATTCGATAGATGAAGTAGCGTTATTTCATAGCTGCCATAGTCAATTTATGCGTTTAAATAGCTTTTTAACAAATCTTATTAAAGATAAAATCGTGATTGTATTTTCAACAAGGGCAATAGTACGGTGAAAAGAATTTTCGAAGCTTGTGCGTCCTTCGCGATAGAAACATTCTTTTATTTTTATTAACACGATATTCAATTTTCTTTTGTAGGAAAAAGGTATCATGATAAACGAGATCTATTTAAAACTACAAACCTTGAATAAGAACGAGCAAAGGGTGGTGGTTCTTTAACTTTCTACGAGAATCAACAGTGATAACTACCTAGGATACATTACCTTCTTGTTTATATATCTATCCTGTCAAGAAGGACCCATTAAACTGTAATAACTATAGAAATAAACAACAAAAAATACATGTATATCGCATTATGCGATATGTCTAAAATATTAATCCCCGCGCGCGTTTGTATGTGTGTATGGTTAAAATAAATATCATAAAATCTCCCTTCTTTAGTTATATATACCGAAGCAGTTTCTTTCACAGCACCGGGCTGAAAGTATGTTCGATCAACATATGCTACCAGAACGGTTTAAACGCGCAACGCATAAATGTGCGCACTATGGCACATGTACATATAATATGTGTACGTATATTAATAAGAAAATTAATCGAATTAAAATCAAATTCGATTAATTATGAGAGTCAACAAAAAGTGACGATCAGTGTCATCGATACGTTATTTAACGATTTCATTGCAATTAAGGACGCCTGTAGAACGAATCTGTTACATCGTTTTCCTATTGCTTCTAATCGTATAGTTGTATCTTAGAGGCCACTTTATGCTCTTACCTTTTATACGATATAATTATTTACTTCCAAATTTAACAATTACTTTATTCGTTGCAAGCCGAAGCCATAAACCGAAAAAGCTTATGTTTCAAGAACACATATCGTAAAGAAGCATATCTCACCAAATGAAAGTTATAACTGTATAATAATACAAGTGTCTTGAAAAGTGTTTTTAATTGAAACCTATTAAAGATGAAATTAATGGGTTGTATTTTAAGTTCAGCTAGTACATACTTCCTATTTCCTTACTATCAAATCTTGATATTTATAAATCAATTACAGTCCATTGTGTCCTCGCTGCTGTTGTTATTTTCATATTAGATTATCGTCAAGGTAAAGAGTAAAAGGTCGTATTTACCGACAAAAGTAAATTGAATCGCCGTAGGTCGAACGAAATAACCCAGAGACATTGTATCGATGACAAATACAATAAAAAATGCTTTAAATTTAACTTGTTCGAGTGTTCGTTTATGTGTCACCGTAGATCTAAATCATTTTTTTTCTTTTTATTTCAATATCGTTAAAAATGTTTTTTGCAGTTTATCAAAGAATGCTGTTTGGTTTGGATTAGTCAGATTCTTTTTTTAATTATACAAATGTACAAAGTCGAAGATACGAAGACCGAAGACGTATACGTAACTACAAACACGCAAAGAATTACTAAGAAAAGTTGACGTATGCTGCCATTATAACGCTAGAACTGCAACTTAAATACGAATATATAATTGTAAAATGCGTTATGGGACGGCCGATATTACGTCGATAAATGTAAGATTAATAACAACTAGTTGTTCAGGAACAAAGCATTATTAGCAGTAAACTTAATAAAAAAATAAAAGCAAATTAAACGAAATACATTGGAGTTATTATTTTATTACTTATAATATTATCGAGTTTATAGTGTATGCATGACATTTTTTGTTCAGAATGACCTGCTGGACACGTTGGTAAAATTTATCCAACGCCTCGATTGACACTTTGTATCTACATATACAGGGTGAGGCAATAAGAATATTTCCGTTATTTGTAATGTTATGAAAATATATTAATATATAGAACAAAACTTGCAAAGTATAGGGGGGAACGTACTGTGATGCAAATGCTTTTCGTATGAACGGTATAAAGAAGATTTTAAGGTCATATCCTATTTTTTTAAGCTAATTTTTTTATCTTGGTGTAATAATTAGCCGGTATTGAGACAACTGGCGTTACGACATATCGCCCTCTATACCGTACCAGTTTCGTATATAGACATTTTTTACAACATTACAAATAATGGAAATATTCAGGGTGGATATAGTTATCGCCCTCTATATATACATATATATGTTCAAATTTTTTAACAAATGTATCGCAGATTGCAGTGGTTTTGTATTGTATAGTCAATTCTGTAACCGGATCTCATGTCCTATATATTTCTTTCTATAATGATATCGGATTACACAAAACAAAAAATAATTAGGACATTAACTGGGCTGATATTCTTAATCTTATTTTTATTAACGCAGAAAAATGACAGATTGACTGGCATAGCTTGGACAAAGTTAGTAATAATAAGAAATTTGAAGAATTTTTATTTAATTATCGAAATTGGAAACATTTGGAATAAAGTCCCGTTACGTTGCTACCGATATCTAAGTACTCGCTTGCCAGAAAGACAGAACGAACAGGGAACGAAAAAATGACTCGATGAGAAATAGTCTTATTTAAGTGCTAAAGGATAGGAAGTTTACAAAGTTTCGATGTTACAAAGATTTCAAGGCTTTGTCTTCCGAAACTACTTAGTTCCGGATGTAGATACATTAAAAATCAGTAAAAATATATAATTAACAATTACTATCAAGCGTTAATAGCAGTTACACGATGCACTCGCGCCAAATTTTCACATAGTAAAAGCTGAATCTCTTCTATCGGCATAATACGAATAAAGATCACAGGGACGCTACGAATAGAGAAGGAAGGGCAACAGAAGAAATAGAAAACCGATACGATACCTTTGGCCTTAGGTTATCTAGGATGGTAATAATATATGTATATTCGACGATTTAGGGAAATAATTAAACTCAATTGGCAGTTAACAATTCCATGGAACGCAACAGGCACAATAGAAATATAGAAATACGACATAAGAAACGTGTGATGAGAAACATTTTAGCACGAAACGTAAGTGAGTCAACAAGACACTAATTCGCGGAAAAATCTAGATAAGCAACAATCCATTCCATATACGAATTTCATACCTGATTCCTCGATAGAAAGCCGCTCTATCAGCCACTCGATGAGATCGTAACCTGCAACACGCAGGCAGCCTACTGTAGTGTCCTGGCCGTGATGGCCGCTTACGTTTACTCCACAACGTAGATACCGATGGCACTCACCCATGAAAGCTGAGGGAATTGAGGTGAGAAATTGTTTTTGGCTGCGCACGGGTACCCCGTTCTCAGGGTCTTGCATCTCCCGCACCAGCCCCTCCATCTGTAATAAATACAGTCAAACGATTAATAACGGTGGTATACTTCGTATTCAAGATGGTTCTATCCATCTCGTTTCCCCATTTTTTTTTTTCTTTATGGCGTAATTGATCTTTTTTCCTTTTACTTTAAAACATACATCTTTCGAGAATTAATCTAGATAACGATTAAAACTATCTCATACATAAATCTATCTATACATATACATATCTCTCGATATCATTGTGAAATTCGTCCAAGTCAATAATCGAACAAAATTAAATTTGTTGCTTTAATTATATGGTGATATACATATTTCAACCCCATATTTCTGTTACAATAATATCGACGCATTTGTGTCTAGTAATTAGGTAAATGAAATAAAGTTAAAAGAAGTTGTCAATTGTACGATTAGAATTGTTAACCAATTTCATTGGAAAATAAAATGACTGCTTTTTCATCGTATCACCACATCGGTTCAGGGAAATGAATTTTACCTAATTATTCATAATGCACATTAAATTTTAATAAATTTGACTAAGTATTTTAGATATTTTACTCGAAAAAACGTAATGATTTAAATATCTTGAAAAGAACATAACTTTGAACATTTTCATAATCAGCGGTACATAAATGTAAATACTAGAGACGCGAGGGTGCACGTATGTTCGAAATTGGGGCGGTGTTAAGCGGTGTACAGCTTAGCCACGCCACGCCACGCCATCCCACGTAAAGAGATAATTGGTGCCGTTTGACTTAAAGTAAAAACGTGGTGCCGAGCAATCTATCTGTACTCTATCTAGGCAATGCTATCCCAGATAAAAGGATAATTGGCGTCGTCAATCTGGGGTTGGGAATGCAGATGGCTTGAGCAGCCGTTTTCTCTTCGCCAGTTGTTTTCCGCCTACGAGCGTGTCACGTAAAATTAAGGCTTAGGTTTTAAAGACAAGAAGGTTGAACCGTAACACCGCTACTATCTTTCTTTTCTATCGAAATTCTTCCATCGAATTCTTTTCTATTTTATTATGAAGCTTGAATATCACAACTGAATAAGCACAGTTTACGCGACTGATCTGAGAGATGTTGACTGGTGAGAGTTTGTAGTTTCAGTCCAGAGGTGTTCTCGTATTATTACGGAGGAAAGCTCGGTGCGGGTGTACCCTTTGAACTAACAACGCGGATTCGTTGTTCACACTTTTCGTTAGAAAAAGTGAGGGTAACGATCCGCGATGCCAATTGGTTATAGCCCACGTTAATAAATGAAGATAGGAGGAGGAAGCCTCCTACCAACGTGGCTCGTAGTATAAATAGGGGATATAAAGAACCCCAAGCCAGAAGTCAACTTACGAGCTTTTTTCTTTTTTATTATTTAACTTGTACTTTACAATTTGTCCAACTGGACATTTGGTAAATTTTTCTAACTTAATTGCTAAATAACATGTGGATGGCTAACCTCAGCGGGAATACCATCTTCGAGTTTGACTATTTTATTTCTTTAGTGAGATCAGTGGGGTGATTTTTTTTAGTCTTCTTTCTATGAGAGTTTTGCTCGTTTCAACAGGCAGCTGGTTTGGATGTGTTGCCGTTCATTCCTTGTATTTCCGTCCTGCGTACCTGCCGATTTCTTCTTTGACCGTTAGTATTTTTAATTCTTTGCGTATAACATCGTTTCTGGCATTGTTTCTGACATTATTTATGTGGCTCATTGCTGCTGTCCCCCATAGTGGTATTCCGTACGTCTAAATTGGTTTTATTATCGCTTTGTAGATTTTTAGTTTATTTTTTAATCTACGAGTGCCGAGGCTATCCCTAAATTTCCGGTACCCCTAAATTTCTGAATGTACCTCGAACCTTATAATAAACATGTTATAACAAGCACACGAGCGTACATCATTTCATAACGGACCAAAAAACGTTCGGGCGGGATCTCGATACACCCGTATTGTTCGGGTTCTCAAAAGTTTCGTGATCCTACTTCGACTCGAGTATAAGCATGAACAGGCAGTATAAACATTATTAACCATTGACTAAGAAGGAGATAGAAGTGACGTTAAATGGGACTTTGTGTCTCAGATTCTGAAATACCGATCTGGGAAAGCTCAGAATGTTTCTTATGACGTAGTTACATGAGTTGAACAAATTCTCGCTGCACTCTAGTAAAATCAAAAAGATGAAAGAGGCAACGTCTATGCCTTTGTCACAGAGTCATAAATTAGCAATAGAAAAATCAAGGAGGCCTAACGAACATCCCACAGGGCATCGAAACAACAACGTAGACAATGTCCCAGTGTCAGAAAACAGTAACATCCCGGCAACACCCCGGCGACACCCCGTTCATAAGAGTCAAACCTATAGTATACAAACCTTCCTAAAATCAGATCCCGAGTCACTCTGTTCAATTCACGTAATAAACTCTGCCACCATATCTAAAGTCTGAATTTTTCTTACCTTGTTCGTAAAACGTTTAAACCTGTGCGAAATCATTCGAACGACGAGAGGAAACGACCAGCGATTTCTTAATTTCATCACTTCCCGCGTCTTCGACGTGACACGTATATGCTATTATGAGGTACGCATATGTTAGTGTCACGACCGGCATACTTCAAATCCGACGGACTGACGATAGAGATAAAGATGTGGCGGCACTCGGCGACAATGTATATCGCTGAAGTGCCTAATGAACCATCAACATCCCAACGGTCCTTCCACCGAAGGTTGTAGAAGAAAGAGCACGTGGCAACGATCGCGGACGCCTAGCAAATGCATGGACGGTGGGGATGTTGAGGGATGACAAAAGAAAGTAATCGGATCCGATCGAAAGTAAAATCATAAGAGTCTGTCTTAGAAAGTCACGCCTGGAGTTCGAAAGTAGATTGTAAAGTGTATTGTTGTTAGAAAACAAATAAAGTTTTCTTTTTTTATTTTTCACCTCAAATTCCTTTTTTATTTTGTTATTTTACGTGACATTAGCGTCAACAGTTTCAAGGCTATAATTTTTCAAAAAGGTAAGTTACGGAAGCGAAGTTTAGTTGGCGATTAGCAAAGGAGAGACAAGG
Organism: Bombus impatiens; assembly: GCF_000188095.3. NCBI lineage: Eukaryota > Metazoa > Arthropoda > Insecta > Hymenoptera > Apidae > Bombus > Bombus impatiens. The sequence continues at coordinate 169,123 of NT_177194.1, read as the reverse complement.
AAAAAATGAAAAAAAGCAGACGCATTAATAACATTTAGAGCATAATAGAACATTAATAACATTAAACGAGTCGGAAATAGAATTTTCTGATTGCAAAAGAAATTATTAAACAGTTTGAAATGTTGATCTTGAATATAACTTCTATCGTTAGAAATGGGCTTGATCTAGGTCCAATATGAGTCAGAATAGTGGACGAAGAAAAATTCAAGATATACAGTTTAAAATAGACGCGGTCTCTCTGCCTATTTAGCAGGAAATGTTGAAACGAAGTGACATAGTGTACTGATAAAAAGTAGCTAACAGAAATTGGATGATGAAAGCCAGTTAGAAAATTCTTGACGATTTTTGGCAAGATCGGCAAAACGACTATACGAAAAATGGACGCCAGTGGCTAAACTGTCGCATAATTTAGAGATTGTGCTATTAGCCACGTTTCCCAGATATCGGAATTTGGGTACCGATTTTTTTAAAGCTGCATCGTTGATCAATCAAGAATATGATACGTATGCAGAATACGCGATGGAAAAAATTTTCTTTTGAGAAAAACCAGATAAAAAATATGCGAAGAGCAAATTGTTGAAATTATAATCCGGCTCAATGAGACGCTTTCTCGTTATAGATGTGGAAAATTATAGATAGAAGAGAATGCTGCACGTACAGACAAATAGCCTGATAGTGTCAAACAAAACAAAAAGATGATTCCAAAGTTACAAAATTGCAATGACGTTATGACTGCAACAAAATTGACCATAATGATAGAAGTGTCGATATAAACAGCAAGCTATGAAGAAGAGAGAAATCAAGGTAGTTCAGACAGGTCGTCTGCACATTACGCGATTAACTACACGAGACTACGTTGTTTCAACTGTTGCGGCACAAGGCCTTTGTAACCGTCATCTTGCTAAAATTACGACTAACGACGAACGTGTAACATCAACCACATCGCAATCCACATCAGAGACCAGGTCGCACACCGAGGGCAAGATGGCAACCGGATGTCTACACATCCGCCACAACATCGTCACTAGACTTGACTGATTTTTCATCTTTCGAACACTTAACATCTCTTTACCGGGTTTCTACCCTCAGATCAGTCGCCTACTTAATTTGTATAAAGTTGTTAGAGTAAAGTGTAATTTATGCGTGTCAATTCAGTGTATACTCAATTGTGACTATTAAGTGCATAATAAAGCGTAATAAAAAGAAAGTTAATGATTGTGTTTCGATTCAACCTTGTTATTTTTATATAATCTGACTTGTGACTTGTGATTTTACGTGACAAACGCGACGCGTTTCGCGGTCCTGGCACAATGATTCTCTTTCCAGCGGCTTCTTTGCTCCTTATTATACTATCGCGGAAAGACCGACGAAATATATACAGTGTTGCGATATAGCGTAAGTGCCGACAGGTCGAAAGGATCGGAAACTTCAATAGGCCTAACGGTCCGTCAATATGACTTCAGTACCGCAGTTGGTAGTTAGTCAGTCGGGAGTCAAGAGTCAAATTAGAAGGAAGTTAGTCGTTGCAACGGATCAGTAAAGTCGACAGAGAGTTCGAGACAATATCAATAAACGCACTATTTTGAAGTAATACGCCGAGTAGTCCTTTGGCACCCTTCACGCCCTACATCTCACAACCTTGATAGATTCAGCCGCATCATTTTCTGTTGAAGTAATTACTTCAGGAAAAACTCTACACCTTCTCTTTCGTATATGGAGACCACTGTTACGAAGAAAATAGAATTTAGTGAAACAAAAAATTGGAAATAAGGAGAGATCCATATTATTGTGCCCTTGGATATAAATTTTGTTTTGGCTTAGAAGATCTAGAAACAAAAGAGCTATAAGTAGATATCTATAGCTGTTTCTCGTAGCCTTCAGCTAGAGCTACAAGATTAACTTTTTGGTAATGTCCTTTGCTATAAATATATGAACGTGCTCCCTATCATTCTTCTTCCTATTGTATTATAACACTGTAAGAGTGAAGATCTGGATCAGCATACGCTATACCTGTGCTTATACTTATACTCTTATTTATTTCAATATATTTTTCTATTACAAATTCATCCACTCGTTCCCCTATCAGTCAACCTCAACAATTTTCACCGCGGGAAGGAAGTGTTAGAAGAATCGGAGGGTGCTATGAACGATGCACATTAACGTTATGTAGAATTACTGAAGGCATAATTTGCAAAAACCGAAACAACGTTGATTGTACATAGTGCAAAATCTATACTTCAAACATTCTATATTGTACCGAATAGAGAATCATTGTACGAAGCTATACTACAAGTAAACACCATCTCTGGTACGGATTTAATTTTCAAAACATCAATGATACGGAACCCGAATTGTTTGACTTCCGTTTAAACAAAAAGAAGAAAATACATCCAGAAACGTATTTGGATATATTTATTTAGATTGGATTAGAAAATTATTTAACTTTGTTCAAACGTCCCATCAAAAATGAAAGAAGAATTGTATTACGTTTTGATGGAATATTAGTAATTAGTAATATTAGTAATTACAGATGACAAGATTCGCGTGGTAAATACCGGAGAAATATATTAGAACGACCACAGAGATACCAACAACTTATCCCAACATGAGATAGTACGTAAAATAATCAAGGATCGAAGAATATTAGAAAAGATAATTATTCGTCAATTCGTCATAGACAATCGCCGTATACGAGCTCAATTATATCAGTAAAGAAAAAAGATGGAAATGATAGATTATGCGTGGATTACCGAGCTTTAAATCCTACAACAGTAAGGGATCGGTATACTTCATCACGGATCGATGATTAACTTGATCGTCTAGAACAAGGTAAATACATGAAAATTCAAGAAAGCGGTTTCGCTTTCATCGTCCCCGATGGGCATTATGAATATTTAAGGACGTCGTGGCTTGACTTTACAGTCATACGACTACAAAATCCATTATCGAATATTCTTTTTTTCTTTTGCAAGAATTTCACAATCAATTCTCATTGAGAATTATAAGTAAATTATTCTGGTATGGTATAATACGTGGTATAAACGTGAATAATAAGTGATTATCGTATGTTTGATTCTAGCTGAATCGAATGTTTAGATCTAGAGGATAGTGTCTTTTTAGCCTGCGAATCTGATCCGTCGTGTCAAGTAATTGAATGACTAATGGGTTTTGGTGGTTGTTAACTCTTATGTTATTACTGAATTTGGATATTTCTTCTTTAACTGTAGGTATCTTAAGGTCGCGATGTATTGTTTCGTTGATAGCCTACCAAAGTGCATCTATTAGATCTTAGTGTTTTGATTGGAATCGTTGAAAAATTTCTATGTTGGAATTACTCGCTCTTCCCCATAGTTGGATCCCCATTATCGAATATGACATCATTTTCATTCGCATTGCCGCGAATGACTGCCAAGTCAAGGTGCGAGTCACTACGGCAGAGTCACACGCTCAGAAGCAGTATAGAGTAGATAAAACGTCCTGCATGCCATAGCCATCGAAATAATAACCAGATAGTAACAGAATAGCCGCGTCTGATATACATCCGATAATAACCTCTCCACAGGGGCCAAAACTTAGTGTAATAATCCTCTCAAATCAGCATTCAACACCTTTTTCTTCTAACACACTGAACCGTCACTCTGTTGGATTCGTACAATAAATTTTATTACCGTATCTAAAGTTCAAATTTTTTTACTTTACTTGTGAAACGTTCGAACTACGACGCGAGATCACCCGTGATCTGTCAATTTCATGATTTCTTGTATCTCCTACGTGACAACAGACTAATCGCGCGCGATTACGAAGTACGGATATGGAATATATACATGCTATACCCACGTTCGGAACAGTCATGCGCGACTAAATGTCATTTTGTTGTTAGAATGTGAGGAGTCCTCACTGAGGATGTGTTAATATATAACACTATCAACTTATAATGCTATATCACATTATTATATAATTGTTGAGATATGTATAATTTTCTGTGCTGGACTAGGTTAAATGCGTAGTAGAGATACTTGTATGCGAATATCAGTGTGTAGAAGTATGTGTGTCCGAAGCGTCTCGAAAACAAAGGAATGTAAACCTATCAGTCGGTTAAGAGTCGGTTAACAGTCGGGTATAGATGAAAGTGCTGAGACGCGTGCAAGTGTGTATCGATGAATATATAAGGAATCGTTCATGAAATAAATATTTCATTATTTTAATATTAATCCTCAGTATAAATTTAGTGTTCCTATAACATTATTTCGGCTTCAAAGATCCACAATTTTCAACAATAATAATACATGTAAACTCTCTAAGAGTTCAAATGCGAATACGTTTGTACGACCGTCTCTCGACGCACGACTTCTTTTGTTTCACGGACAGAGCGGCTTTCTTTGTTTTACGGAGAGCCATTTTGAGAGACACGCATTTCCCAAACGTACGGACAGAGATCAACATCGGAGATAGACAAGATCACAGAAGAAAGAGTAATTATTTAAAACATTGAAGACTCAGGACGTAGCTCAGGACGTTGAAAATCGATTCTCGATTTTCAGGTAGACATTGTACAGAACTTGCTATTTATTGTTTACTGTCATTAATTGGTTGTTGTTTATTTAATTATTACTGTTATTAATTGTTGTTAATTATTAATTGTTGTTTACTTCTGTATTTCATTTACGTGTTTTCATTTAATTGTTTAAAATAAACAATTTTATTTCTGTTTTTCAACCTACCCAAGAACTTTTTTATTTACTACTAATAGTTTTTCGACGTAAATATATATATAGGTTAAAAACTTTTTATAAGGAGTGCCATGATAGACCGATTAATGTGTTAAAAAACATATGATCCCGTTGAAAAAAAATTAAGTTAATCTTTGTTCGATTTCACTCATTCATGAAGATTCAAAATAACACGTGATTTACGGCTGGTTACTTCTGACAGAAAGATTTAACTTTTTATCATTTGGCTAGTAACACTCAGATGGTACACAACCTCGTAATAATTTCGACAAACAGCGTGCATTTTGAAATTTTCCAAACGCGGTAAAAGTTTGCTTACACCAGTGTTTCCATAATCAAAAAATTTGTCTGTCAGGACCTTCGACGTAACAAATGGAAAAGAGACCTAACTCGAACATGATTCTTGTCTTCTGTTTTTATAGTTTATATAGGTTTAGACTATATACCATTTTATTCGACTGCCGTAAGGCGACCAGAAACCAATATCGATGCATATGCTATTGTACAGTATATACAGACGCAAAATTATAAACAGAGTACACTGTAGCGGTAGTAACAGTTCTTTGCGAATATCTTGCAAACCTAGCAGCAGTTATATGTACAGAAAAAAGTTGTTCAAAATGCTGAGTTCTACGCAAATATACAAAAATCGAAATTAGCGAGGTAAATGAGACATCAACAATTAAATATTTCCCTACACATATAACCAGAGATCTCACGTAGCCGGTCTTTCCGAAATATCTGTAAGAAACTAAGATACCGCTACAGTGAATCCTGCTTATAATTGTACGTCTAGTATCGATTGCCGGTTGCCGGTCGCTTATCTTCTGTCTATAAACGAGGTCAGGCGAGATTAAAAATCTCATGTACAACGTTCATATGCTAGGCTGTAAAAGACATCTGTTACAACTTATAACTGAATCAAAAGTGAATATCATCAATGTACATATTGGGTTTGGGTTCGGGTTAGTTTTTTCAAGTTCAGTTGCCTCACGACATCCAGCAACGCTTTCGTTAAATAATGACAAATTATGTCGTTGTTTATTACTTAAACCTATAACCGGCTTCCTCGCAGCGTCCGAGTCAGGAATACGAGCAACACGGGTATATGTACACATGTACCAAGAATCCCTCCCAAACTTTTCTCCACCCGTTGCAATCTCGATACGTGTATCCGCACACCTCTAATATATTAAAATCCCGCCAGATCTTGCCCGAACTGTTTTCGGCCCATTCCGAAGCTCAGGATCTCGATATATACTCGGGACGAATCGCACACCTCTAGTAACTTCGCGCGCGCGTTTGTGTATCCTACGTATATCCATAAGCATAGACTCTCTTAAAATTTTCCAACTTAATTATTAAGACTTAGCCAATCGCGCGCGCCACAGCGAGCTATACGTTTCCCATTGCGCTCGGACAAGCAAGCCTATAACCTAACCCCAATCTATAACGCTGTCCACCGCGTGTTTTCCCGGTATCAAGGACTAATATTCACTACTTAAAAAACAAAGAAGTCTAAAAATTATTTAGGTGGTCAATTATACTTTGCGGTAATGATTTTATTTAACGATTTCACATATTGTTTATAAAAAACGTCAAATAGAAAGGATATATTATAAATATAAAAAATATAGGCAGGATTAAAAACATTAAGGATGACTAAAGATAAATAACACGACTTGAACGTTAAATTAAAAATTCATAATGCATTTTAATATCTGTTTACAATGTGGTATCGATCGATTATAACCTTACTTAGTCATAACTGATAGTGTAACTTTGTAATTAATTTTAACACCACTAAATTGGTGTATTTTATTATATACTGTACTTTATAAAAGCAGAAAAAGTGGTGCAATTGATTCAGGGCAATTCCAGGTAAACAATAACTGGTAATAATCAAAACAAAACAAAAAAAGAAAACGCGTTGCAAAAGTCAAAAAGGGAGATCTCCCCGTTCGGTCACGCAGCGATGTACTTTACAGAGGGGAGATCTCCCTATTCGGTTGGCTAGGGCTTAAACCATAAAACGATGTTTGATAAAATGAAAAATGACTGGAAAATTTTGTACTAGTATCAATATGCGAACTGTGAATCAAGTTTAAATAATGCAGCTAGTACTCTATTCATAATGTGTAAATAAGAAATTCATAAACCTTGTCGAAGGCGTAAGGCCTGTGAACGCGTGGCTCCTTCTTCTGTTGTTGATTATTAGAGGCCTCCATCGCGATCGAGGCGGCCCTCTGCGACGCTGACAGGAGCTGTGGCGGTATCGATGGCGGAGGGGGCTGGGGAGTTGGGCTGGAGACGGGTCTACCCGAACTCCATGGGGCTCTAGCCCCATCCCATCACTCCAGTCACCCCCGCACGCCCACTGAAATTTGTAAGGAATTATTCATTTCACATTGTGTTTTTACATAATTTTCATATTTTTAAGCTTAATTATAATACTACTTATAACAAGGCTAATTAATAGTTCAACGTTATCGGTATGTGCTAGCTGATGATTCTAACAAATGAGACAAGCTGTGTGTAGTTCTCAATTTTAAGTAATATAATGATTAGAAACAAATCGCGCAGAAAAACCTTTCACTGTTTAACAAACACTATGTATATGGCACAATTTTCTTTTACCAATACATACATCTTCTTATCGTTAAATTCAAAACATTTATATATGCTTGATTACTTTCTTAGTTGTCACGATACAAGAAAATGTTTCGAGAAGAATCTGTTGTATTTTAGAGGAAAGATTAAGTTATAAGAGTGAATGTCATCTGAAGGTCGTATCTTCTGAAAGCTTTTAAGTAGAGTGAATTAACTTTTTGTTTATATTAGAAAAGTGAAATCAATACGCATCCTAACCCCAATCATGTCCCATACTATGGCCCTGAAAAGATCTGAGTCGAAAATTTGGCAAGAAATTGACTGAGGTGAAAATTCGCAGAAAATTAATTGCAGAAACAAAATAAACATCTTAATTGCATTATTTTACCGCGCGCTGAGAATGTTGTCCTCCAAATTCAATACACTTATACAATACAGACTAATGCATGACTAGCTAGCTCTTTTTATTGTATCCGAAGATAAACTTGCACATTGCACGTGCGTTGGAAATACGGATTTTTATGCCTGCAGCCGTTATAGGAAAGTTGAGCACATATTAAACTAATAAATAGTATGATTAAAGTGTTTATTTTGTTTCCGTAATTCATTTTTCGTTTCCGCCTCAGTCATTTACTTCCGAAGTTTTCAGCGATAGGTTGTTTCAAGATCATGGGACATGGTTGGATGAGTTTTGATCTCACCTTTTTAGTAGTAAACGAAAAAAAAGATATTCCATTTAAAAAAACCTTACTATTACTATAAAATCCTAGAGGATTTAACCTTAAGACTATCTTCACACTCATAATCTAATTTCCCCCTTGAAATACAATAACTTTCTCTCGTAATATTTCTTTATCGTGACAGATACAGAGGTAATTAAGAACGACAAAGTTAGATAGGACACACTGTATAAATTTTTTATCGAAATTATCCGATCTACATACTGTTCAATTTAGTAAATTAGATTTATTTACGTAAATTAGAAATTAAATTTAATTTGTAATTAAGCTTTGGTGAACTGAGTGAATTACTTCCTCATCGACTTCAGTGGTCTTGAAATATGTTGTCAAAGTCACCATTTTTAAAAGCTTCTTCCTATACATATATAGGATGGTCGATTTTAGTTTCCGAGTTATACACGAAACTAAGTTTGGTACCATATACACAATGTCTTCGAAATCATGGTACAAATGGTCGCAGGTGGTGATTCCACGTACAAAAATAACATCTTTTCGTTTAAGGCTTTGTTTTCGAGGAAAATGAGTCTGAAAACCTATCAGGTACCACCCGTATATTAACTCTTCACGGACGAGTGTCGGCAAATATGATAACCGCCCAAGTCTTTTTTACTGTTGTGGACAGTTATTTTGAAGTGGCTGTAATTCTATCTTTCTAAGCGGTAATCTTATGCGTATTTACGTATGGGTATAGTAAACTAAACAGTATTATGTTATGAAAATTATAGACCTTTAGAAATCTTATCTTCCGTTTAACGTAAAATCGCGATGGGAATGATGGTCGAGTCAGAACGAATTTCAATCTTTCAATGGCATTACCGGATAAATCAGAAAGCTTATTATATATTTTTTATAATACCTTATACACGATGCCTAAAAGTTCCAAAAAGAACATGTTCGATAGTGATAGTAGTGATGACGAACGCTATTTTGAACCTGACAAGATAGAAGACGACGACAATGCTTTAGACAGTGGAAACGAACTCCGTTCAACAATGAATCGGCTCAGACGTTTCAACGTTTCTAGTAATAGTGACAATGATGATGAACTAAATATTGATGAAAATAATACAAGCCTCGACAATGAATAACGCAAACGTTCAACGTGTATATTTTCTCAACTGCGCGCGCCAATACCTCTCGTCCACAGCGACGCTCGCTCGCCGAACGGTCTTGCCCACAAAGGATTAACTGGAAACTTCGAATTATGAAATTTTTGTTTCTGTTCGTGTCTGTATTTTAAACATGGACAATGTCACGATTGCTTCCTTATTGTTGTTATCTTATCCGCGATATCGATTATTATTTTCCTTTATTCTGTATTTAATTTAAATGGTTTTATAAATGAGAATAACGTTAATACTTTGTAAGTATCCTTTTATTAATTAGGAAAGGAAGAAAAAAATTAATTAGTTAAGACATGGGTACCAGATGGGTTTTCAGACTCGTTTTTCTCAAAAAACGAAGTCTTAAAGGAAAAAATTTTATTCTTTTTTCACTTATTTTTGTATGTAGAATCACCACACGATCGCTTGTACCATAATTTCGGAAACACCTTGTACGTACCTTCTTTCTATATTTTGTACAAAATTGTAAATTAGATATTATAATTATTGCTTATGTACGTATATATATGCACAAATTATAACTGTGTTAATGTAGACGCACCATTATCGGTATTGCCTACGGGCCGTCACTACTTAAATAGCTTAATCCAACCTACTCCTTTGCATTTGAAATTCAGTAACTGGAATTTTTGTTATTTTTTTCACTGCTTATACGTCACTATGAAAATACGAAAATAATCCGTCAAAATTCATGAGTAGGTAATACATCAACAGCTTTACGCAGCATACATGATACCAAAAATACCTCTGTGTATGATTTGAAAATTAGAACCGACCACTCATATATATAGGAAGAAGTTGTTCAGAATGATGATCTTGACAACATATTTTAAGGGCTTCGAAATCGGTAAAAAGGTAAGGTCAGTAATTTGATTAAATTCTTTAATTCATTAAAAATATTAATAGGAAATAAACAATTCTTACGTCTAATTATTCCTCCGAACTTAATCATTTTTTGTTTCCATAGTGCAATACGTTTTCTAAATACTGTACTTCTTGTATGTTTCATAACACATAGTAATAATAAAAAATAACTAGCAGAAAACTGTAGCTTTATGCGGTAAATAAGAGAAAGTGACTTGAGACAGGTTTAATAAAATCTCCAAAATTCGGTACATATTCTATAAAAAGAAACGTATTACTAAAGGTCAGAAACATTATTTTATACGCGAACAATATACACGTATGTATCCACTTCGTAATCAATTCATTTAGGAATTACCATAGATAGAACATAATACATTATTTTTTTATTTTACTGCATACCCTTAATATACGAACGTCAACATTTACTTCTCTTTTAACTATACAAAAAATGCAGCTATTCAATTTACGAACAGTATTATAATTTTATTCTTAAGATTTATACCATTAAATACTTCGACTTCTCGATGTTTACGACAAATTTTTAGTAGTGTTAAATATATACATATATGTAATAGGGAAGGTACCCCAACAGATTAACGTTTATTTCAACTCATCAATAACTTTCGCAATATCTTATTTTCTATTTTCCTTACGAAAATTTGTTATTTTTCTGTGCCCTATTTTTACACATATGTATACTATCGCGCATAAGTATTTGGACTCGCAAATGATTACAAATATATAAAGTATATTTTAAATGAAGCTCTTCGATCTAATTTTTGCCTCTGATCCTATCTCAGGCAAGCATATATAATTAGTACATATTGATAAAAACACTGGTTGATATTAATTAATAGAAATAAATACAGCAATAATTATATGTAAATGAAAACTGCTTCTACAGAAACACCTTAGCTAAAAGTAACTTAAAGTGCATCTGTTCAATGCTTAGATCTTAGAATGATTGGGATATGTGTCTCCAACCACATTCTAAAAGTCTATATAGACTTTTCTAATGCCAGCGGTTTATTAGAAATAAATATAGAATTTAATTGACTCAGATACAAATGTATTTCTTGTTTTAGTTTCATTTTAGCAGAATATTTGGCCCCTATTATGACAAGAAGCAAAGCATTAGTAGTAGAGATAAGAATATAAATATTTTGATTAGATTGTATCCAGTGTCCAAATACCTATGCACGATAATGTAGGTATAAGAATTTCGTTGATTGTATCATCAAAGTATTTGCGATAGAAACGTAATGCGGTAATTAGAATTCATTTAATTGATAAATATGAGATTTTACTCCTTATTGTATCTTGATTTGTTATACGTTTAAATTAATCTACTTTTATTTGTATTAAAAATCTTGGAAACCAAAATGGGATAGAAAGCAATATTGAACACCTAGAAGGAATTGGTTACCAGGAAGAACAATATGATGGAAAGAGAGAGCAAAGAAAAGATTTAAGTAGTAGTATAATAGGCGTTATGTTATATATAAACACTGAAATTTTAAAATAGTCTATAGACAGAATACATATGATATGAATGAAATCGTAGATGAAGAAGAATGAATGAGGAGGACGTGAGTGCGTGAGATAACATAGGAAGTAAGAGATGTATGAAATAAAAGATGTAAAACCGGAAGTTCGTTCTAAACCGCTCTAAGCCAGAAATATGTATAATAAATAATAATAAAAAATAATAAATAAGTATTACACATCTTCTATTGTTAACGGTAGAAATAGTTTTGAAATATCTATGTTTAATACTTGTGTCTTTTTACGTTTAAGAAAACTTACAAAAAATAAATAAGTAACGTCTCTTACCTTCGGTGTCCTTATCATTCAAAATTATATGAAAGAAACAAAGCATAAGCATGTGAAATCGTTTACTACATTATCAATCTGGAGTGTAGAAAAATATTTTATTAAATTAACGGATTTCTATATCATTTTGCTCAACATAAAGAAATATTCATAAAAATATTAGCACTTTACAGTAATATGTAGCTACATAGTCTCTAATTCTTAACAGATATAGCTCTCATTATTTATTGACACATTGTAATCAAAATACAAAATGCATAATACTTTTTGTTCGAACTTATCGCTGAAGATTGATGTCGAAGAAAATATTTCATCTCCTTAATTACTAAAAAATACATGATTATTCTCAAACTTGAACTTTTGCAAGACATGCGTTTCGCACGCAATATACATGACACTACAAACGTAAATTTAAATATTATTCTAAACTTGTTTATTTTAAACCATGAGACAAAAGTAATACTGAACACATCTCAATAATATTTTTATCATATCGATATTGTTTGCATATTACGTATTATGTATAGATCATAAATAATAGACAGCAGTAATGAAGAGGGATACATAATCGCAGACAATCATATAGCTCGATAATACGGAAGTACATTCGCATCGTTTGACTTTCGTTGAATCGTTACTATAGCAATGACGATATCAAATACAGACCGGTAATAATAACAATGCTTGCAATCTTGAAATGTGTGCTAATAAGAAACCTTAAAAATAATTTATTCTTTATATTAATATTAGTACCATGAATTAACAAGCATAAATAGTTGGATTTCGAAATAGTCAAAAGTATTATTATGCATATTATGTGCCCAAAATGGATAAAATGCAAATGCGTGATATTGATGAAAATTTGGTGTCAATTTTTTATTAATAATGTTTTGCGATCAACATTAGGCTTTACAAATTTTTCCATATTCTATTCATTTTCGAAATGCGCGTCGAGAAACTGCGTCGTGACCCGGTTCACTTTCTTTAAGCTTTCGTTCATCGTCAGAATATGTGGTCGATATTTATTGCAGCTGCTTCGTACGATATTTTCCGACTCATTTTTTCACCTTTCCTCTTGAGAGGAATGTTTTCCAGAGAAACAAAAGTCACGCGATATATCTACATAATTGCAACATATTAATCGTAATACTGCGCGTAAAAATCACTTTTCAGTAAATTTATAGTATATTCGATTTAATGATTTCACCGATCAATTGGTGCGGACAGCTGACAGTTGATCGCAAAGCAACGCATAATAAAAAGAAAAAAGAGATTGAAAGAGAACAAAGAGAATATCGAAGAAGTAACAAACATGGAAAGCACATATATCGATGATACTAATTGATAAATACGATGAAAATTGATCGATGGAGACGCGTAATGATTGCGACATCCTTGTTACAGACATGTAATACGCGTGGAAACTTACGGAATTCTTATCGACAAGGACGAATGTAATATTGACAGTGTTGAAAGGGGAAGAAGGAAAAACAAAAGTTCTGACGAGTTTGGTTAAAGGTTGATCGTTAAGATTTATTTAAGTCAAAAATCTATTAACACAATGATAATTAAAGTACTCACTCGACGAGTCAGGGCAGTGTAGCTTCATATACGCGTCTCGTAGTGTATATCAGGCCATCGGAGCAGGGCCGAGTTCGCGGCCTTTCTTCCGCAGCTTCGAATCTAAAGCCACCGTCCGCACTGTGTCGAGGTACACCCGCGCGCGCACACCCGCGCTAGACCATTCTCAACACCAGCACTAGCACCACCAGCAGTACCAACGCTAGCACCAGTACCAACCACGACACTGATGCCGCTAACGCTTCTATGCCAAGCATATTTTCAACGGGACCGTCGACGACACCGACGCGACGCCGTGACGGCGGTCACTGTCGGCCAGACGAATATCAGGAGATATTCGCGGTTACAAAGTGGGGGGACAGATATAGAGGAAAATAGGCTATGTAGTAGGGAAAAAAGGAAGAAAAGGAAATGACTGTCGTGAAACTGGTCAGCGGTCGGAAAACGATTTGACAGCCTCTACACACCTTCGCTACGTTTCTTCCTATTATATATCTGTGTATACGAGCGCGCGCGCGTTTGTGTGTGTGTATGTGTACCTACAAAGCTCTTACTCGTGGTAAACACACATACACACACGTATACACTGTATGTACGCACGCACGCAGCACGCACGCACGTTTCTCTACAGCTGCATACAAATCGCGCACGTTTCTCGAGATATAACACGTTATTGTACACATAAACGCACGCGCGCGCGCTCACACACACACACACACACTCACTCACTCACTCACTCACTCTGCTCACCACAGACTGATTTTCCAAAGGATTTGTCACGTCACGTTTCACTTCATATTATGATGTATCATTGTCAACTAACGATACAGAACATCGCTTATTAACCACGCTGATCTATTAGCAACAATATCGTATTCAAATCTCGATGTCAATTTTGTAGAGGTCGAACCCCGCAAACATGTCGTCGTCGTCACTCTACAACTCCGCTCATCGTCAGTTTAGCTTCGGATATTCTCGTATTTATTCGTCGAGCGTTGTCGCGCACTTTCGGCCAAGGATCGGTTACTCAGCACCCTTTCAGAGCTTTCAGCTTCCGCAGCCTCCTCGTCTGCTAGATCCGTCACTCGTTCAGCGAACAAGTCCGCGCGCCCGAGTTATTCCGAACTTTATCGATGATGAACGCATATACAGAGAATCCTAGTTTATATATGTATATACACATACTCATGCTATTATATAATATGTAAGTACGTTGAACAGTACAGAGGTCGCCTGTGTTCCAACTTCCAAGCAGTATCGTTTATCCACTGATTGCTCCAACAAAAGTGTATTTCACGTTTCCTTGTAATATTATTCTTCTTATCAAGAATGATTGCCAAATGTTTTAAGATAAAACTGTGTTATCCAAGTCAAGAATCAGATATTAAGCATGTCGTGTAAAATAAAAGACAGGGATTTAAATAATTTAAGTAAAATGACAAGTCGGAAAACGAAAGCTTTCCTTTGTCCATACGTTTCAATCATAATAATGATTATGTGTAAAAGTTAAGTTATATCATATTATGTCAAAAAATAATAATAGTAGAATTTAATGTGCAATCATATTATTATCACGATACATGATCTGTTGTCATATTTAAGATAATTAGATAAAGATAACGAAGATGATTTTAAGAAACCTAAGACACTAAATAAAGAAAATAATAAAAACAGGTAATGTAAGTGCAGGAACAAAATATATGGAACATTTCGAAGTATTACGGAAGTCAAACGTATAGCAAACATTCTAATTAAAATCTATTCAATAACTACAGTGGATGAAGTAAGCGTTTGAAAAGAAAATTTATAGCTACACGTCGGTGTTTATTGCAGTTAAACTGAAAACTACAGAGAACTGGAAAGAGATAATATACTCATAAAAAGTAGCACATTAATATAACAGAAAGTATCCTATTACTAAATAACGGTTGCATTTGAAATGTAAAAATCACTAGTACTATATAATGCCATTTTTTATGATATTTTATGATTCATATGTATTGTTCATTGCAAATTATTTAATTAATTATATACCTGCCTAGCAAGTTTTTCAGGGATGAAATAATATTTTCATGTTTTATTGCTCTTTGGTCGTAGGGTGATAGGTCTGAATCCGCCATTGACTTTACTGCAAATATTTATTTGAAAAGAAGACAAAGAGAATTAAAGGTAAAGGAATAAATAACATACCAACATATACAATTTTGTTTTTTAAAGCAAAATTGAAGATAAGGTTAACAGTGAATAATTTGACCTCGACGCAACAATGGCGTCATGGAGGCTAGGAAACTATAACAAAACATTTTGCACATGTGCAGAAATATCCTGAAGCAGTGACGTACAGATTACTTGTAATTACTTTCTGTGTAAGTACATAGTTGTATTGATGTCGATTCTCTTCTTCTTCCATGGTAGTCCCTATTTATGCAAATTAATATTTTAATGAAAATAAAAGTTTTATAAAAGACAACTATGTTTTTTATAGATTTATTTATTTATACATCTAATTCTCAATGTCTTTCAATCATCATCAAACAATCATCCCACATTTTAGATTGCATAATATTTATTGAATGATCATATTCAAGTCATATTAGTGGTCAATATAATACATCACTGTAAATATTTCATTGAAAATAATTTATAACGCTATATAAACATTTCTATTGTTTGTATAGTAAATATTTCTAATTTTTATTTTTTGCATTTATTTATAAAAGCTCATGTTTAAATATTTATACTTGATACTGTAGTGAAAAAGAATAGTTTCGAAGTAGGCTTTATGTTTGAAACCTCTGCATTACGTTATATTACTCTCATATGCTACTGTTCGAGTTTGTAAGTACGTTCTGCAGACTTATTGATCAACGATCAGTATATATTATGTACCGAAGTTCTCCAACCACCATAAATGGTCTGTGTCTTGATGGTTTATCTTTCGTCTCTTAACCAGACGATATAATCGAATGCTTTCTAGCATTATATAATTTTAAGCTTAATTAATAAATGAATTTTTAAATATATTCTAAGTTCGACTCAGTTTGTCGATTTATCAATGTTATTGATCAGTAACTATAAGTAATCGGTCTAAATATATTTAACGATGAAAAATTGTTGTATCTGCCTTGTTCGTCATAAGTACTTTAAACTTTATAATAGTTTATTGCTTAGTTGAAATAAAATATATTCATTATTCCTTTTACAATTATTATTATTGTGTATTATTATTATTTATTTGTATAAACATTGATATATAGTGCATCACATAATGTTTTCGTGATGCTTAACAACTAACGACATTGTCGTGATTATACGGTAACAATGAATGTAGTCATTTTATTTGTATTGCACAAAGCATACACATTTCACAAAAAGGAAGCAGTAAAGCTGGTTGGTCGATGTATACATATTTAAGGTAACGCTTGGTCAAATACTAAATGCTGTAAGAGAAATAATGATAAAATGGAAAATAAATGCATTATATATTCTACTTTTAGTATAGAATCAATTTCTTTCTCAAAGCTTTTGCTTCAAGTTAAATGTTGCAATGTAACAAATTTAACAGGTTTCATAGTATAATAAATTTTCTAGTATAAAAACTAAGAAATTATGTATAAACAATCTGAGCTATTAATTTTATATCAATAACTCAATAAACATATTATTTTCTCTTTTTCTGTATAGTTTTTCTTAAGTGACATTAAATAATATTAATATTAGTTTTATTGGTTATTGAAATATTTTATATCAATTGTAATAATTTTCCTTGAAAAACTAAAAGATGTTATGAAATGAAGCTCGTAAAACTTCACTCATAAATACAAACTGTGCAGCTGAAAAATCCTACTCGACATCTTTTATGACTACCAGAATGCTTCCAATTTTGACCAATACATAACTATTTTTAAAATTGCAAACATGAATTACAAAACAAGCATAAAAGCCATATTAACAGTTTGACTCTGATCATTAGTATGCTATTCACTACTATGAATGTTTTTACCCAGAACATATCTGCTTTAAGCTAGTCGTAATATCCAATGAAATAAAGTATTAAAAGTAGTTAAAGAACTTTTCTTTGGCCTCTAGCTTTTTTAAATGGCAATGGTTAGTTTTAAGTAGTCAATATATCTGTTCGCAATTACAAGAATCTTGATTTGCACTTTGCTTTCTTCACTATTACAAACACAGTAATTAAGTTAATAAAACATTTTGAGTTGACCTTCCGATTATTCTAACATTCTGCTAACTTTGCAAAAACTGAATATTCTTCAGACAAATCAATACCTTTCATGATTATAAATTAAAGTAGGTTTATGTTATGCCAATCATTCCTGAGGATTAGAAGTGAATGCATGGTTTTAAATCTTATTAAGAATATTCAATTTTTTTGTTAATATATAAATATGTATACGTACAATAGACTCGTATCTTTTTCTATTTTTTAATTCAATTGCTAATTCTATCACTAAACATTTTAAAAATTACCTTTTATTTATTCTATCATTATTAAAATTCTTAATATATACTTCTATATATATATATATATAATATATATATAAAATTCTTAATATTCAAATCAAATATAGTATTACTAAAAACAGGACCAATGTACAGTCTTTCTCACAGAAATGGTTTCCCATCATTAAAAAGTCATGGTAAATAGACTTTCACTTCAGAAGCTATACTCCTCTACATTGACTTCAACTTTGTACTGTTGTCATCTCATATTTTCTTAGCATACTTATCTAAATTTTACGCCAGTGTTAGTACAAACATCTTTTACGGAGTAAAGATAATCATGTAAATTATATATATATATAAACAGTCATTTATTTGTATAGGAAACTCTGCTGTGGTTATGGGAGATCCTAATGCCCCATTGTATATATATATAATTAAGAAAATGTTATACTTTTATATATGTGCTAAATTTTAAAGATTTGTCAAAAATAATTTAAAACTGCATATCAGAAATCAATAAAACATTAGCTTTATTTATTTCTTTTATGTTACATAATCCTGATGTATGAAAGTGTCAATAGTTTTAAAGATATAAAATATATTAAAATTGTCTTTTCAACTTGATCCATTATGAAACATAAATATTCAGTATATGTATGTATATGTATAATATGTTTATAACATTCTTTCTCCGTGATCTTAGTGTAGTATAGTGATCTATATATTATGATTTAATTATTATATAATTATGATTATTCTTCAAATTATTATCTCATTCGTTTCTAATGATATACACAGAGCAACAAATCTGTGTCTGTAGATATCTATAGTTCAAAATATAGAAATGACTTTGCTTTCCTTTTATCGAGGTCCATGCACGCATATCAGTAACAATACGTATCACCATAAACAGACACAATAAGTAAAAAATTCTCTTATATATTTGTAATATCCAACAACATTGCATTCAGGAGATAAATTTCAATACCTGTTACTGTAAAATTACTCATTAGGTAAGTAATGTTTGTACATTACATGTCGTGTAATGATATACACAGAAAAATGAACTAATTTATATGATAATAATTCATATATAATTGTTGTCAATTGGAAGGAGATTTCAAAATTATAACAGTTACAAAACTATTGTAAACATAATAAACGTGGACAAAAATGTAATACAGATATTACCGTAGTAATATTATAAGTTTTTCATATCTAATACAAGTTGTTCATCTGTCTATTAGAAAAATATTAAAATATTAATATGGTTGCTAGCATAATATAGAACCTATCTCATATCTATATTGCATATATGGTAAATATGCTTTTAACAGTCCAAAAGTAATGATTAAAATTAATATTTAGTTTTAGAAAATAAAGTAAAATCCTATATACAGTATTTTCGGAAATAATTTCGTAAGTAGTATTATTTTCACCTATATTTAGGTATTAGAAATTAATCAGCTTTTTATGTATGATTTCTTAACATTATTATATTAAAAAGATTAAAAAGAATCCATATATATTGAGCTGGGAAAGTTTATCTTAGATAAGAAAAATATATATAGTTTCTTAGAAAAATTGCAACACGTTCAAATATACTTTACATTATATATAATATCATATTATATATTTATGAGAAAATATAAAGTAAAGCATGCTGGACATAATTCAAATGTCAGTAATCGCATGTACTTAACCTATATTAAAAGGTAGGTTTAAAACTAACTGTAATATGTACATATGTTACGTAGCATTTATAAAAAGAAGAAAGAAACAAGCTTCTTGATTAAAGAATGAAAAAAAGATAATGAAAAATTAATTATTAAAAAGTTTAAGAAGAAGGGAAAGTAAAACAGGCGGAGTTTAGAATGTACGAGGAAGATAGCCAACAAAACAATAAGAAAAGAAAGAGAGAGCAAGGAGTGGTGGCGTGAAATTAAACGCATGCTACTACGGCTACTCGTTGCGTTTCAGTCACTGGATTGCAGGCACAGTGTGAATGCTGTTTCGGAGTGCCTTCGACCGGTCTTGACTAGTGTTAATCAATGCTTTCCATATGAAAGTGAAGATATATAAACAAAACTCCTAAAATATTGCTAGTTCGCTTTTGATTTGAAAAATTTATTTAGTTAAAATTTTCTTTATTTCTTTGGGATATATATTTATTGTACTTATACATTAAGGTTAGAAAAATTATTGGATAAGTTAATGTATCAGAGTGTACACAAAAAACAGTAAATACATAGAATAGGATCATTTATCGAAATGAAGTGAATTAAGACAAGTGAATTAAGAAAACATGATGTCATTTTTTGTTCGTTGAAGAATTCAGATTGCAGTTTTACAGTGCCGACATTGCCAACAGAAGGATTGAAGCTGGTGGCAAGCAGAAACAGGTCATGCGAATGACGTAAGGTAACGGATTTCCGTATGGATAAATAATTTGTAGAAAAGAACAAATGAGGCGACTGAAAAAAAGAAAAAGAAAGCTCTTAGCACGGGTAAAGTGAAGTTTACATATATACTGCTGCACACATGTTATCACTCATATTCCGAGATTTATTTTGTTTAACACTACAAAATGATAATACTTTAGTCTTTGTATTTATTTGAAAATTATTTTTTTTATTACATTTAATTCATGTACCTTTAAGTACAATTTACATGATTCCCAGTAAATGCACATACACACATATATATATATACATATATTTTACGCTTGATACTTTTTCATGTTTTTAGATACTCTTAAAATATTTACAAAGTCGTATAAGTATATACAACTATTACAGATTATATGAAATAATGTTCTAAAGATGCTAACCTTTTATTTAGCTTTAAATGTAAATAAGGTATAGTATCCGGACTGTGAAATTTTAGTTCTGAATGTGTTTTTCGGACCTATTCTAGGTCGCTAAAGTCGAAAATGAGGGATATTTTTGACAGAACAGAACAGTTTTGAAAATTCGGCTTTATGCACATTTGGCCGACAAAGGTCTTAAATTTTAACTGTAGAAATCGGCGTAAGTCCGCGATCATATAGAGTGGTAAGCAGTAAGCAGCAAAACACGTGATGGCACAGTCAGTGCCAATGTTCCAAATGTTCTTTCTGTATGATTTTTGTACGATCACTGTAAGCCGCCTCACGGCGCGGCGGCTGGAAGATAAAATATAATCCAAACCTAATCCGATACTCACGATTCAATATATACCGAGTAAGCCATACAATAGTTTAAGAGTGCCAAGTTTTAAA
The DNA here is from genome assembly GCF_000188095.3 of Bombus impatiens. NCBI lineage: Eukaryota > Metazoa > Arthropoda > Insecta > Hymenoptera > Apidae > Bombus > Bombus impatiens. Next base: position 147,915 of record NT_177194.1, on the reverse strand, counting down.
GAAAGTACCATCAAAATTCAGAAGGATGCCATACATTAATGGGTTGATCGAAATCTTTTAGGCTTTATTTTCGTGAACAACGACCCCCTTTTTGGGCTTCGACGAAAGCTCCTAAACGGTGTCACTCTAGCCGAATATTTTGCAGTCCAAATACTACACGAGAGTCTCAAATTTGTCTGATTTAGTAACTTATAAATTAAAATATGATCCTTTTTTTATGTATTATGTGCAAACATTATAACCGTTATAAGACAAATTTTAAAAGTTATAGTATAAAAGTTAATATCTTTAATTAATAAGTTTTGGTTACGAATAACCCTTATGAATGACTTTTTGGGGGGCCGATAATTATTATCAATGATGGGAATTTTATTTTGATCACCGATAAATATTTTCGATGGCAAAAAATTTGTTTGTTTATATTCAGTTATTGTAAATTGTTATTAACATTGCTGACAGTTATGATAGTTAGTTATTCATTGACAACATAAAAACATTAATCATAAAACATATTTTTTTAAGCAAAAAGGAATGGTATGAAAATATATGACACGAAGAACAGAATAAAAGATATTGATGTATAGGTAAAAAAGGTACACTTGTAAAAAAAAGTTTGTGCAAAAACGACCTTGACTCTGAAATTCAAGGTCAAATTTTTTGTTTATTGCAACGTATTCTGTTCATCACGAGGATCAAAAGTCTCAACAGAACCATGGTGTCGCAAATGATCCCTTCTCTTGGGAAAATTGTTAGTTTTAATAATTCTTAAATTGGCTTTATTGCAATGTGTTTACGTTTTGCAGTTAGATGCAAGAAAAATGGCAGGTATTGATACAGGTTGATACTCCAAATCTATCGTTGTATATTGCATATCTTCCTTCCTTTGTCCTTTTCTTTTTACTTTGCTTTTTCCTTTCTCTTTTTCTGGCTGTTCAAACAATCCCGAACTCGCGCATTTTATGTCGGTCAAATTTCTCCTCAAAATTACACATAATTTTTCACTTCAGATAATAAAAATCATGTTCAATTCGATGTTTTATTTGTGCAACGGATGTTGAACTATAAGCAACGTAGGCACACAATTCCTGTCCATTCTTAATTAAATCTCCAAAATTATTGCGTATGGTTTTTCGCAAGACCAAATCCTGACATTTGTTGATTGCGAATGCTACTGCATTCACAAGCACGATCCAAAAAGCATAGTAGCAACTTACGTAGCGTCCAATGGTCAAAGTTTCGTCGAGTGACATAGCTATTTGCTTTTATAAAATTGCGATTTTTCTTGTATTCGTATGATTGTTCAACAATCTATTTTATGTAAGCTGATTAGTAAATATGCATAAGCAAGGGCGATAATTAACCTGTTCTTGTTTATAAATGCATTCTTGATTACCAAATTGTTAACTTAATTGCTGAAAATCTTATCGTCGCGGAACATTTTCTACCTGTAAAGGTCTTCCATCGTTCCTGTATTCCGATATATCACGCTATTCTCTTATTAGACGTAAATATAAATGCGAATACAAATGTAAGCTTGATTACAATGATTAAAACTTTAACATTTTCTTTCCGGAAGATGGGGTCATTTGCAACCCACGGTTTCTTTCATACTTTTCTTCTCCGCGATGAGTAGTACATGTTACAATAACAAAAAGTTGACCTTAAATTTCAAGGTCACAAGCTTTTTTTTACAAATCTTCATCTATCTGAAAGTGTAAAATCAAGCTACGATCCTCTTTACACTTACAATCTTTACACTCTGTACAATATTAATACAAATGTTAATAAAAATACCGTGCTACAATATCTTTTATCCTATTTTTTTTTACATTGTATATTTTCATACCGTTTTCTTGTTCGATAAAATATGTAGGTCTTATAATTAAGATTTTTTTATGCGTTGTTAATGAATAATAATTATCAGTAATGTTAATAACAAGTATGTAACGGAAAGAAATCTTGTCGCTGATATTGGTTTGCATTAATCAAAGAAATTTTTCGCCATTTAAATGATTTCTTTGAGATTTATTAATAATTGGATTCTACTCAAATAAAAATTAATTTTTATTCAATGATCTTATCCAAAAAATGTTTAAAACAATTATTACATTGGGTTTCTGATTATGCATAATATATAATTATAAATAATATTATTAATTAATAGTTAGTATTATTGTTGTTGTCAGTGAGGTATTCGCTTCTAAACAGCAACAAAAATATATAATTCTTTTCTAACTTTAAATAGATTATCTGTTGATTATCATATTATTATTAAGTTAAGTTACTATGCAAAAATATTTGTCAAGCCTTCTTAGTATGCTCTCGGGCTATCAATATATATTGTTAATAATTCACGGTTCGTAACTAAAATAATCAACAAAGACTAATGTACGATCGTGATGCTGATAGCTGAAAGCTATTCAAAGCCGAAATATAGAAATTAAATAAATAATAAAAAAATAACTAAAAGGATCAAATAACTAAAATCAATGCAATATTGTCAATATTTATTGACAAATTGCATATTCGTTGACGTCCTTGAAATATTGATAATATTACTAATTACCTGAGGACACCTTTAGTAGGAGCTTTCTTTGTGTCCGTCTTTGTTCATGTGTCTGTGTGCTAATAAGCCTTAATAAATTCATCTGATTAATTGATTCTATTCAGTCAAATTTATTTCTTATGTATATTTTCTGTAAAAGAGCATAGCATGTTTATATATTTTGTATATCTTTGTGGATAATATTTGTTTTACGAATTTTAAATTGTACTCTGATTTCCTTGTATACAGTAGGTATACACTCAGAATGTAATTGTATCAGGTATTTTTATCATGCTATATTAAATGTTCTACAAACTTGTTATGTTAATTTTGTTGTATTGAATTTTATATTCCTATGATAGATGATATTCTGAAATTAGAAATTATAAATGTACGTAATAAATTATATTATCGATCGCAACTATCTAAAACATAAATTATAGAATACAATCGATTAAAATTTTCTTTTTCATAATGAAAGCTTTACTATATCGTAGTACATTTATTTTTGTATTAATGATATATAAATTTATTTTAAATGTTATATTACATTTTGTCATATTCATCATATCAGATAATGTTTAAAAAGTATAAATATTATTGTTGTTATAAATTTTTAAATAAGTACGACTAGTTGAAACTGTGTCGTTGGTACTTTATAGCTTAGTAGTATGTTTATACAAAAAGGATAACAATCTATGCTTTTCTATTTTATATTTTGGATCGATAGTTAGTAATGTTAAGTATAGTTCGATAATATTCGTTACTGTGAATTAAGTAAGTATGTCATGAAGCATGCTTATAAATTTTACAGCGCAATAGTGAAAGGGAACATAATGGAAACTCGGACTTGACCTAAACGCAGCGAAGGGGGGGGGATATATCCGTTTAGGTGTCTAGTAATGTTTGGCTAAAATTGAAGTGTTTATGTATACATACCCAAGTGGCTAACTAACACCTAAGAATGTTATATTTGCCTGTTCAACGCTAATATTCGATAATATGATATAATACAATATAAGCGAGGGTAATAGTGAAATTGAATTTTATTAACTCGAGCGACTGTAATAGCCCGAGAACGACAGAAACTTTAGGCCAACTTGTTAACATTTATTTTAACATTGCTCTACTATTTCTGTACCACATATATGGAAAATAGAAGTCTGTCTGGATACGCGCGGGACAAAATTCGACAGGTGTCTCTTAGTTATGCAAAAAAGTAGTATCGTTAACTTAAATCATTAACGCTGTTATTTTTTGTGAATTGTGGACATCGCGAAATGTCTAAAGAAGCTGGTCTGCCATCTTACCGGTGGAACAAAACGCCTCTGTCACTTGAACAAGTATGACAAAAAAGGGAAGTATTGTGTGACTTAAATCATTAACTTTTTTGTGTTAATAGTTTATAGTATAGTATAGGTTTATAGTATAGGTAGATGTAAGAAAGCATAGTCTGTCAGTCTTCCAATGGAACAGGACAGATGCTGTCTGCCAGAAGTAGAGTGATCTATCCGAACAGACGAATGCATGGGCGCGCGGCGAACTCCAGCTCTACTCATCGGTAAGGCTGGTGCATGATCGCAAAAGATGGTCATTTTTGGAATATTAGTAAATACTAAGGGAGTAATAAACATCATGCTCTTTAGAATTCAGTCTTTTACGCATTCGATATCCAAATCCTTCTTATGCATGAATATTGTGGCAAAATAATACAGAAATATTCAGTACATATCAAAGATACATGCATAGACACGACCGTACATACAAAATGCGTTTTTCCAACACCTTATGAAGTAAATTTCATGTACAAGTAAATATACATGACAAAAAATTAGATTATTTGGCTAAGAGGAAGAAAATTTGCTGCGCTCTTGGCGTTCGTGGCTCGCGGGGCGCCCCTTCAGATCTCGGATGGCAGCATTTATCCAGCTAGAACACTGGCAAACTACGTTTTTCTTACAATTTATACTGTAACCTTATTGATACATCTGAAGTCAAATTACATATGTACTTTGTTTTTTTGACATGCTGGTTCAAGTGGCAAGCGTATTTTGTTTTGCAGCCAAGATGGCAGACCGGCTCTTTTTGAACAATTTATGATATCTATAATTCATAAAAGAATTTCAGGTTTGTATAATTTCGGTCAAAGATATTATTCTGAAGCGCCTCTCCCGAGCCTTGTCCCACCACTCGCTATGACAGACTCGCCAATGAGGAGAATCTACTACGAAAAACAGCTTTACAAAGTTAATGAAACGAGTCCGACCTTTTCCGAAATGTCTTAAGTATAAAAATACAAATAGCAACACCTTACAAAAATTAATACTTTGAAAAATATAACAAACAAAAAACATACTTGCGTACAGGGTGCATAAAAAGTAAGTATAAAGCCACCGTAGCGTGATTCTACACCTCTGGATCAGTAGAAATTTGTAGAAAAAAGTTCGTGGAACATCTATCTCGAGCATAATTTTCGAGATCAAATTTTATTTTATTGCATCGTACTCTAAATTTACTTTTTGGGGCTCGATAATTTTCGAGATGAATTTTTTGGAACCGTTATTTTTTTGAAACCATGTTGGAGAAACGTAGAACAACTTGAAACTAAAGAAAAAAAAATGCGGGATTTAGAAAGTGGGAGATTAAGTTCATACAAGCGAGTTTCGGTTTGTTGTTAACCCCTTGTCATACCATTTAACTCGGAGGAATCAAGGCTCAAACGTTGTGCCCGAATGGTTAGGAAAAGAGCCGAAGCGACGGAGACAGAATGTCGGAACTTGAAACATGAGATCGTGCGACTGATTGCGCAGATAGTCGCGGCCGTGTTTAGAAAAAAGACATCATTCGATACAATCATACTTGGCCCGAGATTGAGACTACAAGTGAGACTCGCGATATTCACGTTTGACATGAAATTAAACCGCGAGCCTAACTCGTGATATCGAGGTTTGGCTCAAAATTCTCATCACGACTCAGACTCGTAAAAGTATGGCAAGGGGTTGAGTAAGTAAGAAATACTCAGAGCAAACCTTGTTATTCGAATGCTGAGACGTTCCGTGTAAAACTCAATCCTTTGTCGAAAAAAATATCTGCATCCGCAAAAATATTGCATCCGCGTTAGCGTATTACTATTTATATTAGTGTTTTTAAACAGCTGCCGACCGTTATTGCTAATTATGCGCTTAGAGTAGTGCTGGCCAGAATGACAGCGTAGGTTGCAACGAGTAGGGATATGTCTGCTGTATTGCCCGCTAAGGAACTATGGAGGGGAAAAATTCGTTATTTCAACGACAGACCATTGTTTTAGCATTAATGTGTCGGGCAGAGATGCCGTGGTTTCCTGGAACACAAGCACACGGCTGGACGAACTCGACCGCGTACAGGAAGCGAGGTGCGTGGAAGCACTCACAGCAGTCCCTGCCATCCGAAACTAAACTATGTGCAGGCCTAGATCGAGCGTTGATTTGCTATTGACGATGATCGCCGATTATCACTAGCTATAAATGCCCGAGGACCGGTCTGAAACAAAGGATCGTTATCAGTCGCAAGAAAAGAGTTAGAGTCCGAGAAAATTCACCGTTGCTGTTTGAGATCGTTTTGCGATCAGAATACCATCGATACTGCCGCTGCCTAAAATCGTTCATTCGTCAGCATTCATTCGCAACTGGGTTTTATTCGAAATATAAGTCAAATCAATCATCTGTACGTATTCATCTTTTTGTAACATCAAGTTTCATTTAATGCCATGGGTTGTAAATTTAGCAAAATGTTCTTGTTGAATAACAAGGTTACTATTCAAAGTTGATAAAATCCTCGCACAGATCTCGGGACCCTTTTCGGGACAGAAGACTCCAATCTACTATATAGTCCACTACGTAAACTAAATATCTTGCGAAGATAAAGATTTCACGGAAGAACTTCTTTGTTGCCTTGATTTATCTGGACGAAGTACCAGCTCGAAAATATTTTGTGCTCTGAATGAATATTTTTAAGCATAGGGTTAACTGTTTGTAGCAAATGTGTGGGAGTATGAAACGTTGTCCACCCACTATATAGTTCACCGACACTATTTAATTACAAAAAGCTTTCTTCCGAGCTGGACACTTTGACGAATGGCGCGGTGAAAATAATAAATAAAATTTGTAGTCGAGACTTGAACTCAAAGCTGTTTACGACGCTGTGTCACAGTATGGACTCGCAGCATCAGCATATTCTTCTCTATGCGGAAGCGAAGTGGCTATCGAAACGAAAGGTTCTTTCGTGTTCTTTCGAACTGAGAGAAGAAGTAAAACAGTTTCGGAGAGAACGAAATTCCGCATTAATAAAAGCTTGCATATTGCATTTCAACGAACTTGATATTTTTCTTCAAGCATTTTGTACAAATATTTTTACACTGAGAAATAAGACGAATGCGTTCAAGAAGAAACTGGCTCCTTGGGATAGTCGTGTACAAGAAGAAGATATAGGAGTGTTTTCACCGTTGCAAGATCTTTCGACAGCTGTTAGACATCAGCCGGAAATTCATATTTGATATAATAATAAGCGAGCATTTAAGACCGTTCAAAATTTTGACTATTATTAATTATCATGAAAATGAGGATACTCATAAAGGAAGTAATGGATTAGCAACCCTTTCATGGGATATATTTATGAGAAAATTTTCTCGGCTTATAAAAACGAAAGAAAGAGACAGAATGGATGTCAATGCAGTATTTTGTTTTTCGGAACAGCACTCGAATTGCGGTTATCAAATATTCTTGCAAAGAAGTAACAGAAACTTTCGCAATAGTTCCGCTTTAATCAGATATTATTTTCTAAAAATTTCAATCCTGTTATATTCAATTTTAATTTTTAATTCTTTTATTAGTAGCTTTTTCACTGATCGGTTTCTAATTATTTTAGGAAATTTTCATTAAATATAATGCTTTGTAATACTTATTTAAATATAATGCTCAAGAACAAATAAACAAAGCACTATTATAAAATTACTGTTATATAATAACTTTATTATAATAAGAAGTTAAAAAATTTTAAATAAAGAATTTAAGATAGAAGTTATTACATATGTTGTGCTATAAATAACGTTTTTACTTCTGCTCTGTAATAATTACCCCTGAAATAATTCTCCTATTTTCGCTGGTTCGTATATACGAAAAGGTTGAAAAGCACCGATTTATATCACGTTGGTAGTTATGTATCTTTTCATCATTTGTACGAATTTTCCTGATAATTATTCGCCACGTATTTATTTTCAACTCATGGCTATTTTCCGTTATTGCTCGAAGTGCCTTTTTCGCAATTCGTGGGCATTTTTACGCGTTTATGACATTATTAAAACAAAATCTTAAACGCAATTATATTATTTTTTATTCTCATCTTATTTTATCTCGCAGGATCACCGATCGAATATTATTATTATATCTACTGTATGAAACATTTTCTTTCAAAAAACACCACAGTTCATATCTAGAAGTTTCGAATAAGAAACAAGATTGTGGTTTATTAACACGAAAGTATTGTTATATTTTCGTTTATGATTCGTTACAGAGTTCTCGTGCAAGGGTTCAAGGACAGACTATTGCCATCTCGTCCATATAAGGATAAAAGAAGGTTTGAAAGATTATAAAGTATAATCAAAAGTTTAAGATGGGCGAAAAACGAGGTACAAAGGCATTAGAATTTTGGTGTCGGCGAATAACCGAGGGTTATCCTGATGTAAACGTGCAGAATATGACAACTTCTTGGAGAGATGGCCTCGCTTTTTGTGCAATGATTCATCACTTCCGACCTGATCTCATGTAAGTAAAACCATAATTTATTAGCGTGAATGGTACATTCTAAGGGTTTATTAATCCTTTGCCAGTCCGATACATTTTTATGATATTATAATCATTTAGCCATTTGCGTTTGATAGCGTATAATTTCCATGATTTATTATTTTAATATTTATGATTTTAACCGATATAATAACATTGTTTAATACACTTTATAGTTTATAATTTTTCATAGTACGGTATCGTTTAAAACACAACATTCTGCGATATGCAGATCAGATTTACTTTTATACATTCACATCTCTTTTCATCTTTTTTTTTTATTAAAGGACTGTAGAATCCGTTTTCTCTTGGACCTAATATTAGGTCATCCCATAAGTTTGAAAATATATCAATATATAGGGCACCTAATGGTGATACAATTTTTGATTGAAATAAAATAATATGATATGATATATATGATAAGATTGTTTACATACCTTTCAGTTTCATGAAAAAATGTAATCCCCCTTTCGTTGTACAACTTCTTCCCATTTTTCTGGTAGGGCCATTATTCCGTCTCGATAAAAGTTCTCTTGTTTTTCTTTAAAATAATTTTCTAAGCTATTTTTGAGAATGTCAATATTTTCAAATTGTTTACCTAGTAAAAAGTGTCGTAATGCTCTGAGCAGGTGGTAATTAGATGGGGCAATGTCTGGGGAATATGGGGGCAATGTCTGGGGAACGTGGGGGATGTGGTAAAATTTCCCAATTAAATTCAGAGAATTTTTTTGTAACGCTTTTCGCGACATGCGGTCTAGCGTTGTCGTGATGGAAGATAACGTTGTTCCTATTCACTAAACCTGGTCGTTTTTCAGCTAGTGCTTCCCTTAATTTTTCTAACTGAATGCAATATTTGTCTGAATCAATGGTATCACCACTAGATAAAAGTACAAAATAGAGTATTCCTTTATAATCCCACCATACACACAAAAGAACTTTACGTGGATGTAATCCTGGTTTTGCACAGCGTTGAGGTGGCTGATTTCGTTGGGACCAGCTACGTTTCCGTTCAGGGTTTTCGTAAAGTATCCACTTTTCATCACCAGTTACCAGGCAAGTAATGACATGCACGCTGTCGTTCGTTCAAGACGGTTCCGTTCCGTAAGTTCATGGGGCACCCAAACGTTCAACTTTGACACCATTCCCATTTTTTTTAAACACCTATGAATCGTTGTCTTAGGTATTTTCAGAACATTTGACATCTCTTGAACTGTCAAACTTCGTGATTTTTCAACAAGATCCCGAATTTTATCTTCGTCTGTCTGAGGAGGACGCCCGGAGCGTTCCTCGTCTTCTAAACAGAAATTCCCAGCTCTAAAACGTTGGAACCACTTCCTACAGGTGCGAGATGAAAGCGTATTTTCTCCGCAAACAGCACATATGTTTTTCGTGGCAATTGTTACAGAACTTCCTTTCCGAAATTCATATTTATGACATGAGATGTCAAAAATGGATATGCATTTCACTCATGATTTTTTACTGTTAGAAGTCACTGTGTTCACTATATTACGATCTTATACCCACGAAAATCTGCTCTAGCCTGTTCTCGATCAGCTAAGCTCAAGTGCATTGGTACCTTATCGCCGTATGTTTATAAACCGACACATGAAACGTATACACAAAAGTCGGCACGAACTTATGGGATGACCTAATACATATACATGGATTTTTTCTTCCGTTTGTCTCGTCTCTCGTTTATATTATAGATTTAACCTTTTTATGTAAGTATGGACGATGTTGTGAAATGTTACAATAAGTAATATGTTTATAACAATATTTGGAATACGACAAATAAATTGTAATTTCGATTTTTTCAAAATAAATAATTCTTGTTTTCTATTTCTTTTACATCTATTACATCTGATACATAGATATTATAGAAAAGTTAAAGCGATGTAATAGGCAACATAAAGATGTAAAAACTGTTGTGTTTAGTGACTGTTCGAGTTGGCGTAAGCCATCCTGAATATCACACGTGTTTCCTACGGTATATGAGCTTGAAACCAGAGTTCTGCATAATTAACAAGCCGCTCTCGAACTTCTACACAAATTTAACCATATTTAAACTTTATCATATCGCTTCATAATTTCTGACTTTTCCTAAAATATGCATACAATATATTTTTCGGTATTTACTTTTAATTTGCTCTTTCATTTTCTGAGAAAAATTTGTACTCTACCTTGCCTACCGTGAGCGGTCATTTTAACCGCTCGACAAAATATTTTAGTTATTCTTAAAATAGATGCAATCAGTACAAAGAAAGGGCTATCTCAAGGTCAAATGACAAACAAAATCGGTAATAACAAATAATAACAGCTGTTACATCCGTAATCTTGTCATAAAACATCCATCCTTCGATCAAGATAGCCACCAGCTATCAAGACATATCAACTCTGGCCTGTAATAATCCTAAGGAACCGCCACAAAATTAGCATTTTTTACAGTCCATTGTTACAAACATTTCAAAAGTCGAGAAGTTTCTTAGGGTGCTTATTGCTTATTGCGATAAAAGACAGGAAAAGCTTTCTCAATTCCACCCTCGAGTAACTGTTGGTGGAGAACGGTCAATACTCATCAATATTTTCGTATAAATATCGCCGTCACAGTCCATATTCTTACTTGCTATTGTCCTTTCGACTAGAATATATCTCAGTTTGTTAGTCAATCAGTCGACATCTAAACTTGTTATCTGTAAAACTCAGACAGAGAGCATCTCAGAGCGTTTCGTGTAAAGTTGTTATAAGAGGAAAAGTAAAGCATATCAAATTTGACAATAATTTTGTGTTCCGTACATGGTATTATTCTGTGATAAATATCTACCTTAGAAATGTCGAGACTTTTAAAAAAAAAGTATGAAAAAGAATAACGGACATAGAAGACGACTGTGTTCAGTGTGCGATGAACAAGAAACTTCAGCAACTGAAAACGGCATGGAAACACGTGAAAAGCTATTTACAACCGAATCAGAGTTGAATATTATAAATAAGCGTCTACGTAAGGGCAAAAAGGAAAGAAATTATCGTTGATAGCAGAGAGCGAGACTGGGCCCGATGGAACAGTTTGGAAAGAAATAGATGCAAGTCCCAAACCTGGCAGGACATCAGTTCATAATATTTTTAGGGGTATGCTAAACGGCATATAATGAAAGGACAAGTGAAGACTGCATTTTATCTTATCATCGATCACCGTATAAGGGATCGAGTAATAAAATGTACGGAAGAAGAAGCATCTATAGCATTGGGGACTAAGATGGAGCTAGATGCAACAAAACTAGATGAATTTATTGTTCTGCTATATGCCCGCGGTGCATATTAGGCAAAAAATTTAGATGTCTCATATTTGTGGAATAAAATTTGGAGACCTGCACTTTTTTCAAAAACAATGAGCAGGAATGACTTTGCTGAAATTACGAGGTTTACACGATTTGATAAGAAGAGTGAAAGAAGCCAACATTTACGAACCAATAAATTTGCAATGGTATCTACTGTATGGGGTAATGGTATCTATTGTAATTTACAAAGAATTCACAAAATTGTTATAAACCTGGTGCATACATTACTTTTATATAAAGAATCGCGGGAAAAAACCATGCAATAAAACTATCAACAAGTTCAGATTCATTACTACAAAAAACTTATCAAGTAAAAAATTGTAAAGATTACAAAATTACGAAAATTTGTTTAAGATACTGGAAATATTTATGCGGCAAATGTACATTTGATAATAAGATAATTTGTAAAAAATGCAGCGAAGTTGAATAAGATATATCTCTGTATAAATAAAAGTGTAATTCTATTTAAGTCTATAATTGAAATTAAACAAAAGTAAAGGAGTTTTGGACGAAATTTTATGAAAGTTCATTATTTTATATACATTTAGTTATAAATTAACCATTATCTAAGTTAAATCATAAAAACTATTACTTTAATTACCGGTCATTTTAATCGCACACGGTTGGAATAGGTATACACGAAGTGCCGGTAGGTTTAATATTAAGAAAAGACGGGGATAATATCTTTGAACGTATGTGGCCACTTCTTCGTTCACCGCATTAATGAGAAATAGAAATTTATTTCTAAAACCTTTGATATCCATTGCATTTGATATATCTTAAACTACTTTGTTACGTAGCTTTTACCCGTATTAAGATTTTAGTTTTTGTATTCCTGCTTCATAGAACGGTGCCTCCTAAGATGGCGTCCAGCGTGAACATAACCTGGGGCACACTTTCATAGAAACATGGCCGTAAAATTTATGGGGTATGAATGGAAAGTGACGAAATTGTGTCACATCGTTTGAAACTTGAAAAGATATGTTTACTCTGAGTGCCACCTTACCTTAGGATTTAGCTGCACGTTTCGTCGCAGAAACTGGGCTCCTTAATAAGGGTAAAAATTACGTAGCAAAGTAGTTTAATACGCGTAGAATGCAATGGACGTCAAAGCATTTGAAAATAAATTTCTGCTTGTTTTTAGTAGCCAATCAGATTTTACTTTCTGGATACACCACGCACATATACAGACATATATATTCCTTTCTCAGGTACTTTCCGGACAGTTCTATAAAATACGGACAGAGATCTATCATTTTATCGATATTGTTATTTCTCTACCTACATATTAGATTTCCTTGGTCTTAAATCTGTCTCATCGACGAATAGGTATTTATTATACCCCATCTGAATTTTACAATTTCAGCTCCATCGAGCGTGTATTAAAGAATTTCGGTTCAATTTCGAACAACGACAATCGAAATACATCTACTCTCGTAATCTTATCTTCAGTGTACCACCCGTTCTAACAATAAACAAACCGAGTTTTGTCATTACTATTTAAAGTTTATGGACTGCCGAAATTATAATCGAACTTTTTGTATCGCAATTCAAGTTTGTAGAATTATTTAATATGATATAACTTACACGATAGCACTTGTCTTTTTAGAAAATTATTTGTAGCATCTTGTATTTAACTTCTTTTAAACGTCAAATACAATTTCGAAGATATTCGCATAATATAACAATTTTCCACTTTTTTAAAGGAGACATTTCCATTCTTAGATTCGTTTCATCGACAATGAGAAATGTACTTACGTAACATTGGATCTACTTAATATACATTTCTGCAACGTTACAAATTTTGATGAATTCCCGAGATATCGTACTTCCCTTATTAGTAAGTTACATCTCCGTGAAAGGTTTTAATCAATTAACAATTTTAGATAGTACAGTTTTGAACAATGCTTCGATTATACAGGGTGGTTGGTAACTGGTGTTACAAGCGGAAAGGGGGTGATTCTACGCGAAAAAAGAAGTCGAAAATATAGAATAAAAATTTTTCGTTTGAGGCTTTGTTTTCGAGAAAATCGACTTTGAATTTTCGCTCGGTACGCGTGCACTTTATCGCGTCTCGTTATAACGGATCTCACTGTAGATCGTTGTCTCGATGGAAAAATTTAACACAAAAAAAAAAAAATTTTATTCTATATTTTCGACTTCTTTTTTCGCGTAGAATCACCCCCTTTCCGCTTGTACCACCAGTTACCAACCACCCTGTATAGGTTTTTTCTATTAATATATGTAACTATTACAATTATTTGTTCTTGCCTTTTGCTATTTTGCTGTAAGAATGATTGAATTTTTGTATCAATGGAGTGTATTTAGAGCACCGTAACTGGCTGGACGTGAGCTTGTTTATACCATAAATATATACGGAATCGAGTGACAAAGGAAGTTTAGAATGCCCATGACGATCCGGTTATATACGATGTGGTTGATAGCAAGACATGTGTCAGGGGTGTATGATCTATCTAGTATTTAGTGCTCAATAATTTAAAGATACATTATGTATAAGTTTAGTTTCCCTTTTTCAATACTTATTAATTTTTTAAACATATTACAATTATTCACTACTATTCGTAGTATACTGTATACTGTATAGTATACTGTAGTGCTGTACAGGGTGTAACAGAACATGTAGGAGCCATTTCTCGAGCTGATTGTACATTTAAAAATAATGGGGAAAGTTCGTATAAACGTGTGCTTAGTCTTTGTATATGAGATATAATGAATTTATCGTGTACGCACCACCTGTTGCAAAAGGTTAAAATCCTAAAGTTCAAAATAGAATAACCATTTCAACAAATTCAGGAAAGATCAGCAGCCATTTAAGTGCAACTGAATCCATGGCAAGACGTTTATAGGCTTGACTTGACATGCAATTGAAATGCTTGAAATGGTCATCTTCAGCAGCTTCTATAAAGGCAATCAGATAATGCATAATCAAAACAGAAAATTCGTTATATCTCATAAAAGAAGGCAGACAGAGCATACGTTTGTATGAAATTTTTTCGTTGTTTTTACGTTTAATTAGCTTCCGAAGTGGGGCCCATGTGTTCTATAATATCCTGTGTATGAAATAATGCCCAAAATATATGTATTTATCATAAGCTTTTTTATCACTTGACCATTTTCCTAGATATTTTATTTGTTATTACCTAATTATTAACACTGAGATTGTAAAGTACTGAAATTGCGCTATGATAATGTTGCTGAACTTACGACAGCGATGTGCTGGAATAATCAATAAAAATAATCTATTCTTTATATTGGTTGCAGTGATTTTGACAGTTTAGACAAGAACGATATATATGGGAACAATGAACTGGCTTTTAGAATTGCAGAGCAACATCTTGGAATACCAGCACTTTTGGATGCAGAAGATATGGCTTCCTGTGCTGTACCTGATCGTTTATCGATCCTTACTTACCTTTCACAGTTCTATCAAACTTTCAGTGGTAAGTACGTACAAACAACGGCACATATATGCAATCACAGTTATACAAAATGAGGTATCTATACCAGCCTATCTAAATACTTGACTCGGTTGCACTGGGGAAGCAAACTTATTTGGTTTCAAGGGAGGTTTTTTAATAATTCCATTGTAAACAGAATGTTTAACTTTCCACAAGTTACAAATCTGTGATATTTTCTTAGTTAACGGTAAGTCCAGTATGGACGATAGAGACAAACGTTTACATTAAAAATTAGTTCAAGTATATTTTGTTCTCATCAACGGCACTGTTAAATATTTACAACCTTGACATTTATAAATAAATACTTTGGAAGCAGTATATTTTTTACATAATAATTAGAATATTTTTCGGAAAAAACGGATTCTACTGATTCTTTGAAATAAAATAATAATTAAAAAAGATAACAATTCTTTTTGCAGTCGATAACATGGATGACAATTCGTTTATAAAGTGAACGCTAAAACACTATCTGATACAAAATGTAACTATACAGGCTGTTCGGCTCTAGCTGTAATAAAGTTAAAGAGATGATTCTTAAAGGCAAAGTAATACGAAAATCAAGGATAAAAAATTGTGTTTTCGGCTTTGTTTGTAATTATCGTCAATTAAAAATCAGCTGAAATATCCCAGTGTGCGGGCAAACCTCCTTACGTGAGCGAAAGTAGGGCAGTTCCAAGCAGCGGGGATCACAGTGGTCCTCAAATGGAACGAAAAACGGGACAATAACAATGCGTTTCTGGACTTTGTATAAACATTGTTAACACGTGATGTTGTTTACTAATTATTTATGTAGGCGAAGGACTAGAAAAAATATATGTGCGATTTTTTTTCATAAAACGCATTTTTCATAAATCGCGCAGGATCGTTTACTTTTTCTTTGAGTTGTATGAGGCAAGCTAGCATCCATTTTTTGTTCCGTTTGAGAACCACTGTGTTCCCCGCTGCTTGGACTGCCCTACTTTCGTTCGCGTAAGGTTTGCTCGCACACAGATATTTCAACCGATTTTTAATTTATAATAATGAAAAACAAATCCGAAAACGCAATTTTTTATTCTTGATTTTCATATTATTTTCAAGAATCGCACCTTAAACATTTTTACACCTACAGTCGAACGCTCTATATATATACGTATTTATGTATATCAACGCGTGTATGGTTAAATGTTCTTTTTTTGAACGTTGTAGGTTCATCTCCAGCACGAATTCCAGCGAGTAGAACGACTGAAACCGTAGAGGAAAGAATCACACAAGTGTCTGAATCTCCGAAAGAAAAGGTACAGAAGCCTTTGTTGTACGAAACGTAGAAAATTATTGGATATTTTTTAAATTAATTCCGATTAGATTAAGAGTTTAGCTATAGGTTTACGAACTCATTTTTTCTTATATGTACAGTAATGAAGTACATTCGGAATTACTTTTACTAATGAATATACAAATATAGGGCATTTGTTATGAATATTATAGAACAAACTAATATATCAATTTTATCGATACGAAAATACTTTATCTAGGAAAAGGAAGATAGGTTTACATTTATAAAAATGACTGGAAATCTCATGAAAATTTTAAAACCTATCTCTGCTCTCTGTTTATGTTCTGCTGTGTAAAATAGTTTCGTATGTTATATGCAATATAATTATTGTAAAGTTCATTGCTAAAGAATTTCGCGAGCACTTGAAATGACATTTAAACAATTGTCTTATATCTTTTTTAAGTTAAGTATTATTTTATTACTCATGTTGTTAATTTAATAAATATTGATATTTCGTATTTAATTCTCAGTTTATTCGTATTAAGTTTAATTTATATTTTTAAAACATTACACGTATATTCGAAATTGTCTTAACGCTTGATGATTTTATACAGGAGCAAAAAGTTTCGTTATCGTATGCACGTTTCAAAATTTTATAACTGTAGTAAGTCTTTTACTTCTAACATTTTAACGAACAAATGTTAAGCAGTAGAACTCGAATACTACTCAAATAGTAGAACTTTATGATTTTGGTTTAACGCGTATGGTGTGTTACGCGACCAGCGCATCATAGTTTGCCGAAAGTCGTACGTCTACGGAAAATGTTTACCGTAACTTTGTTTAACGCCGATAGACGGTCATCGCGTCATCGCGTCATCGCGGTTCTACGTACGTACATTCATAAAGAAACGCTAGAACGCCCTTAAGGATTCAGAAGCGGGGTGCATCTTCACGGTCGTAATTAGTGCGATTAAGTGTTTTACTCTGACGTGTGCCATTTATGAATTTACAATTGTGAATCGTATGCTTAAATAGATTTGACTTTATGTAATTTTATGTTATTTTATGGAACGTTATGTGACTTTATGTGATCAAATTTGTGTTTGAAAATGTGCGTTTATTTGTAGTATTTAAATACCTTATGATTCTGGATTTTCTATACTTTTTGTCATTATATAAAGTTATATCCATGAGACTGAATACTGCAACGGATTTTACGATCAACAAATTATGAGAGATTCTTCGCTGTATGGAGTTACAAACATCTGACATCAAGATCATCGTGGATCCATTCGAATCGTGGACGAACACAAGAATAATCGACCGAAGAAGGAAGCATTAATTTGGGAGAAGCAGCGAATGGTACAGATGAATATCAGTTTGAGCATAATGAATTTAATCTCTATTCTGACTTATAGGGGGAAATAGAACTATTATGAGAAATAAAACTATAATGCAAATAGATAAAGAGAAAGAGAGACAGAGAAAGAAAGAAACACGATGAAGCACGAATTAGAATTGCTTCATAGTGAAAATGATATCTTATACAGAAAAACGCCCCTTCAAGCGCCAATTGGGAATATGCGGATTTAACGATAAGTATCAACGGTATTGCTGATTTATCGAAATGATTTTATGAAAATTCTGATTCATTCAAGGCATTAGAGAAACAAGTTCACCTCCCGAGTGAATGTACAATTAAGATAAAAATTCGATAAAAAATTAATCGAATATTCAAAGCTAAAAGGGAGAACAACGACAGAAGAATTATCAAGGAAATTGAAAAATATGTTTTATCAATGGGAAAGCAAACCTGCACTGAGAAAGACATGCGACTCGATACAAACGATATACAGAAATCTAATGGGGAGCAAATCCAATGGGAAGCAACATCAATCACGACAATTGTACATGTAAAGAAACTACTGATTAATCTCATAGGAAGATTAGATTTTAGTTAAAAGTATTTAAGCAAAAGAACGAATGTGACGCAGTGATGAAACGTTCGATGATTACAATCAGGAAAAAATTATTTTGTAGTACCACATCCCTGTAACCCCAGAAGACAAAGCAATCGATTATAGGATCAGATCAACTTACGAACCGAAGTACGGGTATAAAGCATTCATTCGAGAATAAACTCTTGAATTTAAATGATAAATCGATGAATTAACTGATAAATTCTTGAATTATTTAGAATAATCACAGAATAAACAACTTCTGATCCTTTTGTTCAAACACTATGGTCATAACTACATTTATCTGGAAGTTATTTTTCTGAGTTTGTTACTAAATAGAAGATCGAACAAAGCTCAAAGATGGTCTTTAGAATGTTCTATTCTAAAGATTATTTTTTTCTACAATAATAATTATATTTTTTTGTTATTTTGTCATCATCGGTCACTCAACCGAGTTAAGCGAAATTATGCATTTAAATGTTACTGTTGTCTCAAAGAGTGCAATTATACAAATAGAATTTTCATTATCTGAATACCTACTATCCGAACATTCTGTTATCCAAATGTATCTGCTGTCCATATCACATAATAATCTGAATATAGAATTTCTCCTGGTTTAAGTAAATTAAGTTGTAGTTCATAGCGCTACAATTTTGAAGAGCAATGATTTAGTCTTTTTTCGCCCAAGTCTTCGTGAATTAATTTAATCAGTTTAATACTAACATCATCGTCAAAAATATGATAGTGCAGAAACATGTCACTCAGTGTATTAAAACGGTTAGTGTTAGCCCTGCCGAATGCTAGTCAGATAAAGGTGCTTATTACCCTACCTACATGCGACGTGGTCTATGCGACATGATGTCGTATCATCAATCATACGTGCGAATTTCCTGCGTATTAATTAAGAAGATATCGGGCTCCTTATTGTCACCCGAAACTATGAATTAGCGAATTCGTTAGCTGAAACTATAACATTCTCGATTCTTAGAATTCGTTGTCAAGTTTGAACTCGTGGCTATCGGCTTGATATAGACCGATGCCTCTTAAGAAACATTGATGCTTGCCATTACCTCTATAAAACACGTAACGCTAACAAATATTTACCGAAGTTGAGAAAATTTATAAACAGGAAACTCAATAATACCATTATATTATTATACTATTATACCAGAAATTGCTGCTATGTTACCTAGAATAGCCGATCGTGAAAAATGCAATAACGATACAGAGTAACTTTGATCACATGAAAACGAAAGTCAAACAAATTTTAAATGCCAAACACAGACATCAAACCTTTCCGAGGTTAATGCAGGGTGTATCGGCTGAAGGAGGAGATCATTATCTAAAAATCTCCTTTTTTCTTCACGACATGAAAAATGTTTATGACACAATTTTTTAAATTCCGGTATCAATAGAGCAATATCCTAGGAGACATATTTTCGTAAGATTCCTTTAGTTCTTCATTTTCATTTAGTTTTTTTTAAAGGTCATTGGTATTTTTTATCCGGGAAACGTGCATTTTTTTCTATTGCATCTTGTAGCGGATGAAAAATGCATTCGAGTATGACTAAATCATGACCTTGAAAACTAAAAATGTGATGAACTTGCAAGACAATGCTAAGATAGTATGTAAACTTACTGCTTATGTTATAACTGTCTAAAGTGATATCCGGCGGCAGCTACAAATTTTCTCACACGAATAAGTATTGTTTTTGATGGAATATGAACACAAGTACTAATTATGCAATTCACCATGTTCTCTATTCTCTCTTTGGTTCATAAAGTTTACAGAAGAAATCTTGATTTCCAAATATATAAGAATTCTATAAGTTCGCGTAATAAAATTTTAGCTATCGTTATTTACTGTTTAACCTTTTTGGGGCTATTTTGACTGAGGACTATAAATTAAAAATTCTCAAATCGTTGAATTGGACATAATGGGACTGCTGCCATTGGACAGCTGGTCAATAACTTCGCCAGACCTGGATACATTAGATTTTTTCTTTGGAGAAAATTAATGGAAGAAATTTACCAACAGCAGCCTACCACTCCAGAGAACATGACGAATCGCATAATTAATGCTACTCTACCAGAAACAATAGAGTGCATCACAATCTGTAATTGTTCGTGTTAGAAAGTGTCACTGCCGACGAACTTCAGTTTTGGACATTTATAACATAAGCAATAAATTTACATATCACTCTGGCATAGCCTGACAAGTTCCAGCTCATGATGCAGACATAACAAACATACTTAAAGTATATTTTTGGTGAAGTTGCCGAATAGTTAATGCTTTATTGATTTCTATGCCTTAAAAATATCTTGTCAAGGTCATTATCCTGAATAATTTTTTCATATACGTATATAGGGTGATCGATTTTACTTTTCCAGTTATCCATAAAAGTATGTTTGGTATCATATGTCTGCGTATTTTCTTTCTATGTTTTATAAAGTTAATATTATAAAAAAATAAATAATAAATATATTTTATAAAATTGCTCAAATCATATCTGATGTTGATGTCATCGCATCATTATCGATATTCTTATGTAACACTTCTTCAAATTTGTCTATTTCTTCAAAAAATACATCAATTCATTTACAAATTCATTTACACTGCCACCACTTCAATAGCCTCTTAACCCTATATTCTGCTTTTCATTTGAAATTCAAGGACTATTTGTTATTTTTTCCATCCTTATGTATCATCATGGCATACTTTTGTATCTAAGTCGAAAGCTAAAGTCGACCACTTCATATATGCTTAGGAAGAAGTTCAGAATGATGTCCTTGATAACATATTTAAAGGGCATTGAATTTGGTGAGGTGGTAACTATTCGGCAACTTGACTTTCGGTATTTTTCCATCCACTATAAGATGCAATAGAACAAAATCTACGCTTCCAGATAAAAAGTATCAATGGTTTTGAAAAAATGTTAATGACCCGATAAAGAAATTTGTCTTCTAGGGTATTCCACCATTGGAATCATTTAAATTGTGCCGTAAATATTTTTCAAGTCCTGAGGAACAAAGAAGATATTTAGGTGGCGCCGTCTTTCAGCTGTATATTACTTTATTATCTTGAATTTCTATTTATACTTTTACTTATTACAATAATAATAATTCATTTTTTACATACATAGTTTATACATCATTATTAAAAAGATTATGCATATTTAGGTAAAGTGTTTCTCTAGAAAGTCGTTAATTGCAATTTACTTATACATTGCACTGGAATATTAAAATAGGAATTTTGATGCTTGCAAATGTGGTGTTGCCACTGTTTGTTACCATTCGGTTCATTGTTGCGTGCGAATGTAAATCATTTAAATGCAAAAAGTCCTTCATATTTTTACACATGATACATGTATATGCAGCTTTAGTCTTATTCTTATTCAGTGTTGTTTGTAGAAAAGTAAGTTGACGTCAACGACTAAATAATCGTCGCTGGTGTGAGCACGGTAACTTTACCGTCTCATTAACGCAATCCGTAGTACAATACATTATTAATATATTCTGAGCTAAACGGAAATAGCTAAACGATCGAACATGCAGATTGAATAATATCCATTTCGACTGCATTCACATTTTACGAGCGATAATTAATTTTAAGAGATCATCAAGAACTGAACATTGTTCATACAATATATAATTAATAGCGGTTTATTATAAATTTGAACGAATCCAGAAATAATTTCAAGTAAATTTTTGTCAAACTTATCAAAACTATAGCAGGTTACTTTTAAATCCTCGCTTTAAATTGTTTTCATAGACAGAATTTCACTGACGCCGTGTTCGCCAATAACGTTTATTTATCGACATGTTGAAATCACCGACGATCATTTCACGAGTCTACAAGTTCTTGTTTCCGAGATGGTTCTTTACAGAGCTTGAAGTATTGTTTGTATAGAAAAAATGTTCACATCAAGCCTGCATGCAGACTAACGATATGAGTTAATTATGAACGATCTTAATTTGATTGAATATTTAATTTGGTATGATTTGAATACGAGTGATTTTAATTTTGTTAACCTTAGATCTGAATGTAAACGCTGCGGTATGAATGATTAGCCTGCTTACCTCCGTGTTATTGAAAATACCTTGCCGGCAAACCCAAAGTCATTCTGCAAATTTGTCAATTCGTACTGATTTAACTAACCTATCTTTGCATGTATGAATTGGCAAGATGAATTGCAACTGTCGACTTTGACTAGGCTATCGTAGATTCTTTTGTCCAACTTTTTGAATCAGTGTATTCTATTCCCTGTTGATTTTCACAATATCATGATATTTCAATGAGTTCCATCGAGCTCCATTTAACTGACTCGATGATCAGTATAGGCAATGTTTCTTTTTCCTCCTCCTGCTTTAGTCAGAAATCTGTTAGTGCTAAAATCTTTCTGTCAAAATGAAGGTTCAGCCTAATTACTTCTATACTTGAATCACGTGAGAAAACTAGGGGTATCAACTTCAGACCAATATCCATAATTAATAAATTTTATATATTCGCTAAGGTTTTTGAGAAAATTATCTCCATTAAATTAACATCGATCATCAAAAATCACGTATCTATTCAACAGCTTATGTTTATTTCGGACAAGTCCACGTTTACCAACCTCGACATTTCCAGCAGTTATACAATGCATACATATCGAACAGTAAACAACGTGTAAATGTGGTGTACGCTAACTTCAGGAAGACATTTCTCAGGGCTCTTTTAGGCCCTCATTTAACCCCATTATTATTCATAATCTTCATTATCGATTATCTTAAATTGTTTATAAGGATAAGAGGCTTCTCAGACACGGCAGTACTGCAACCGAATCTTAATATTTATAACAAACCTTGTGTACCTTAATAGACTCAAATATTGAAAAATTACCATATGCTGGCGCATTGTGTCATACCAGCGATGTTACGTTGCGTGAAATGGTCCGTGCGACGTCCTTCAGTGTCTGACCGTCAAGGCCCAAGCCCCGTTCGACAGACCCTCGATAAACCTAAGGCTCCACCATAAACCGAGTCTTATTAGCTTGCAGGAACCCTTAATCCTGCAAGTATTTTCGGTTTATAACTGGTATTTAAAACAGTCCTTAGGTTTATTGGTTTATTAGGTTTATTACCACAAGGTCACCCCCGAGCCACGTCGGTAGGAGGCTTCCTCCTCCAATCTTCACTTATTAATATTGGCTATAACCAATGGGCATCGCGGATCGTTACCCTCACTGTCCTAACGAAAAGTGTGAACAGTGAATCCACGCCCTTAGTTCAAAAGACACCCACTCCGAGCTTTCCTCCGTAATCACATACGAACGAACTTCACTTATTCTTCATCGTTAGAATAATCAATATGTGATTACCGAGTTTCTATCCTTAAATCAACTTAACTTATACATACTCATCAGTGTACCTCTTAAGTGTTGGAAATATAAATTTTATAACCCTGTTAATCACAGCGTTATACCATCTCAACCACCCCTATTATCTCAACGGATATCAGGGGATCGATTTATTCGCACCGTCGATTATTATAATCGTAACGGGAATTTACAATTCCCGTTGACGTGTTTCCTCGCGATTGGTCGAAAATACAAGCGATATGATAAGCAATATAATTCTCCGTCCTGAGGGACGCCATCCTGTCATCGGTCAACAGTGACCGATTTACGTTTATTATAATGGTTAGTTATCATACACTAAACATATTACAAATATCACTATTGAGGCAAACTAATTACTTGGTTTTATCTTCATCAGATTTTGTAAGGACTTGAGAAATCCTCTAACGCTGAAAACTCTGTACAATTGTTAGGTTAGACCCCAGATAGAGTACACGCTAGTGTTATATGACTCCTGCATCCTAAACGTTAAATTAAATTAAATATTATGTTCAGTCTATTAAAAGATCACGACTTAGATTTCTACATTCTGTGTTACGTTCCCTAGGTTACCTTATTCACAGCTGTGATTACAACTACCACACTGTCTGTATTCCATAGACACTACAATTGACACTCGAGGACCGCAGAAAGTTGACTGACATCTTAATTCTTTTCAAATTATGGATGACTTAGTAGTCTGTTCCTCGCTACATCAACTGGTCAATCTCAATGCACAAACAATCTGCTTTACGCAATACACCTGTTTTCCACATTGAAATTTTTAATAATGATATTAGGTTTGAGGTGGAAATACAGTTGTGGGTGATAGTGCTACTGCTGGTGTAGAGGCCGAGATAAGTGTACTGCTGCTGGTGTAGATGTCGCTGCTGGGGGAGGGGAGGGGGAGGTACTGCCGCTTTTCTTCTTAATTAGATGCCATGGAAAGGAAAATCGGACTACGATCGCCGGGACTTGAACCCGGGGGTCCCGAGCGTTCGTAACCTAAGACGCTAACCACTACGCTGCCGTCGTGCGACACTAGTTGGTGTCGAGTGCCGCCATAGATTTATCGATCCGATCACCAAAATATGCAGTTATGCGAATGATATCGCTGACAGAGTTGATCTCATTTCTGGATCAATCAATAAACGTAAATGAGCGATTATGAAATTGATCTACCCTTAATTCCTTAGCCTACTATATCGTGTGAGAGACGTGGTACGTCGATCGGGCCAAACATAAACAACACGTGTGAGGGACGTGGTACGTCAATATTATTGATTTATTATTTACTTCAAGATAATAAATCTTTCTTGTTCAATGATTAATTGGTACTAAATATTTATCAATCATCTTGCAAAATAAAATTACTTGTACCTTACATGCATTTACATATTAAAAGACATGTGCAATTTGCACAACTTCAAAGGCTCAGCCAAATAGTGAAATGGCTCGACGTATGCTGTTTATGGCACGTGTTATTGGAACTTAAATCGTAAGGCAAAGGGTTAAACATTACTGTGCACACTCTTCAGCCTGTACTTTTATATCTGTCGGAGATGAGAGAACACCGGAGCCTTTGGAATTTTGGATAATCCCGCAACATTGTAATCTAGAGTCTACTATAGCTGTAATTAAACAATTGTAGTTATTCAATCCGACTGTAATTGTTCGAGATTTGTGATAATGAGCTTGAGCTCGAGGCGACAGCCAGTCGCCGAAAGTAGCCGCGGGCACGGGATGAACGCTTTGTCTAACAAAGGCATGGAGTAATTGTATGGCTCTCCTTAAAAAGGAAATAGTTGTAACACTCGACAGTAAACATTCCAACGGTCTCTATCCCGTAGCTCGCCACACGCGGACTCTATTCTTCGAGTAAGATGATTGCCAGATGTCGATGCGTCTCCGCAGTACATGTTCAGCTAGCTCGAGGGCCCGTTATAAATCTTAAGATTTAGTCAACTAAAGTCCTTCAAACAGACAAACAGTCTTTGTCCCAACTACGAGAAGATAGAGGAGACCTATTTTTCAACGAACGACGTTTTCCCACTAGCAACTTTCCCTCGAGGGCGGCTAGCATCTTTTTCTAACCACTCATGTGGAGATTGACCAATTAGCAGCAATGCCAATTTCCCTTATTTTCGGAACGAAGGCTATCCTCGACGAATCCGATGATCTCGTGTCCTTAGACACACCCCATATAGTTTTCCTCTGTCGACCGCGGATTCGTTATTGAACCTAGGATCATTGTCACTAGTTTCTCGAGTATCTAACTACCACGGTTACTTGTCCGGTTCTATGATAATCGTATTTGCACTAGTCAATGTCTTCTCTATTGCATAACAACAACGTGTAATCCAAACGAAGATTCGTTTCACGTCCCTAACCCTAATTCTAATGTAAACCCGACATATCTATATATTCTTACATTAGTTTTCTGCCCTTCTTTATATGCTTTGTAACACAGGGCTCTGGAACTCTAGGTTCCCGTAACTAAATAAATAATATAAAATAAAGATGACATTTTAATGACAATTATTTCGAGAAACAACGTTCGACATTTCAAGATGATCATATACACTACATCTTTATCTACGTATTCATTTTCGTGCTTAAAAGGCAAAAGTAATAATTTTCGACAAAAGACCATGTCGGCGAAATGATAGTCGATGGAACGATCGTCGGTGACCTTGAGTCGTCGGAGTATCGGTGAACTTGATGTAGGTGAAATGATATCGATGAAATTATTGCCGATGATTTAGAGGTAACCCTATATAACCCAACTATACATACAGAATAGGACTAAAAGGGGATTCACAACTTCCAGGGTAGATAGTACTTGCCAAATGATGTAAAAAAGTTCGAATAAATATGGGTCGAAAAGTCAAAAGTAAAGATTAGTAACGTGAATACATTCATCAAGTTTGAGTTTACAGATGAAATTTTTTATTATGCCATGAATACGTTTTTACTTACCTTACTATATATTTTTATTCTCCAGGAGGAAAGCTTGGACTTAATGGGACAATATAAACCTGAAATATTCTGCTAGAAGGTAATTTTGTTTCGTCGTTTATCGTTATGCATGTGTTTATTTTCTTCTCTAGATAGATATTTTCAAATCCTTACATTTCTTTGCATGAAAACGATTTATATCATACAATTTCTATATTTGAGACTAAAGTTCTTGGAGGATTTGTAATTGTAATGACATTCTTACTCACCTGCTATCTTTTTAATTAAGATTTATAAAACGATAATAGATACTTCGATTCTAGAAAATAATATCACCTCAACGTCCTTCATTTTCTGTCTTTCAAAGATGGGCTCTTTTTATTGTAACTAAATATCCATTTATTTCTCATTCGAGCGGCTGACGGAATATAAATAATTGCATCTTATAACGGATGTCCGCTACCACTTCATTTTGTTTAAATTTTGAGATTTGTGCTGACATTGGAACAGTCTCGGTCCTGTCTTCACTGTTAGAGACTAGAAGCCATCCTTTTTATCGAGGTTACGTCGATCGTCGTTTCATACGCTTTGTATTCTTACGCATGACATTTAAGCAGCTGCCTACGAACCCCAAACTTTCTTCCTGCGTAGATGACGCCACTTCAAATAAGAGATGATTGGCGTCGTCCCACCTAGGAATGCAGCTATGATAACCGACCTAAAGCATTCGGCATTCGGCATTCGGCATTCGGCATTCGGCATTCGGCATTCGGCATTCGGCATTAGACTTTCTTAGACCGACTTTGCGTCGGCTTATTGTCTCCCAACGGTTGGTTCCCATCAATTTTGGCAAACAGTAGCAGTATATATACTTCCAAGGAACTTCAAAATGAAACTCAATTTGTGACAATCGAGTCAATGTATATATGTAGCCTTACTATTCTAATTATTCTATTCCAAATTTGCTAAATAAAATTGCTCTACGAAATACAACGAGTGTCTTTCACTTAATAACAATGTGTCGTATTAAATGCATGTCACTTCAGAAACGATGTGTGACGGATGAGATATCATTTATAAGCAAAAGATACAAATAAAAATATTGACAATTGAGGGATATTCACTATCTAATTTATTCCAAATATATACTAATATTGGCACGACTAATAATGTACAAAGGAAGTAAGAGGTCACGCAAAGCAATAACTCGCGAAGATCGAATTCTGTACCATATTTTGAAAGCTGATCGTCACGAAATTCTTGAACAAATTAGTAGTATTGAAGTTGAGCTGTATAAACATTACGGACTATATTAAATTTATTCGACTTACTACATTATAAATTTAATTTAACTACATTTTTCAAACCACAACAAAAGAAACCATATCTGAAATTTACTGGAATATTGGATTTTGGAATATTGATCGATAGCCGTTTCCCCACGTGAAACGAAATTCAATGTCCGACAATGGTCTAACGATGGAATTTTCTACAAAATCTATATAACAAAAGCCAATTATAAGAGGTTCGAAAAACTCGATAAGATAGTAAAATAGAATTATACAGGGCATCCTGGAATTTAGCGTACAAATTTTACCAGTGTGTTCTATAGGTGAAAGTAAGAATAAAATGTTACGCAGTAAAAAGTCCAAAAATGCTTCGTTAAAAACCTATAAAGAAAATATAAAACGTAAAGCTAAATATATACATATAAGTACTTATTTATTTATTTAATTATTATTATATACTTATTGTATATTTATGGGTACAACTTCTATGGTACAAAGAAGAAAGGAAGTTACGATAATGAATAACGGATGTACAACAAAGAAAAAAAACGAAAATAAAAAATATAAATAAGAAAAATACAGACGAAGAGAATTAAACTATAATAACACGTTAAGAATTAAATAATTGTAACTGATCACCTTAACTTATAGCAAGAGCCAGAGAAGAGATCAACTCGTTCGGAGATACTATTTGCATAGTTGCATATTGTGGTGACGAGGTCACAAAATCTGAGATCACGCGAGAAAAAGTCAACTCGCAAAGCTAGAATATTACAAGAGCAATTGTTAAGAGTAAAGAAATTGGGCAAGTATTGAAATTAATAAGTTGAACTAACAAAGGACTGTCAATGTGATTATTAAAGATAATAAATGAAAAAAGGATTGGATCTCATTTTAGGGAAGCAGAACTTATTGACTTTTCAATGTTCAATTTTGTAATTTTCGATGCGTAAAATCTGAAAGTCTAATTCTGAGTTGAAGAGTCCCATGCTTCGTCCAATGACACCGCACAGATAACATCCGATTAGTCTGTATAGATGGGCAATCACATAACTTCCGCTTACTTTATTCAAAAATGTACTGTCTTTGGATTTTTCCATTAACGATGCCATTAAATCGATATCGTTATAACGGGAAAAACGCCACCATAGTGTGGGAATCGCTGTGAGAATCCACAGGCGATCAGTAAATTCATCGTCTTGGAAGAATTCTGTCGCCCTCATCCAATCTTTAGCTGGCCGTCAATTGGATTCTATTTTCTGTGTATGCGTATCATCAGGAGCTGCGATTAAACTCGCCAAAAACTAGCTTGTACTAACGTATCAATTTGTAGTAATATTACAGCCTACTAGCCTAAATTAAAACCAATTTCGTTAACCTACAAATTACACGATATGATTGATTGTTTTACGTTGGTATCCCTCTGCAGCCAGTATAGCGATGAAGAAAGTATAAGTGAGAATACTCCGGCCACATTGGAAACGTCAGTTCTGCCCGAGCAGCCGAGCTAAACGGACGTGTAAAACAGTGCCTCGGAGAAAGTGCGGCAAGTGGGGAAAAGAAAGTTACGAACGACAACGCCCATAGTCAAATGGTGGAAATCCGTGTCCTCTACTAAGAAGATTATTATTAAATGTAAAATGCAACAACACATCCCACCGATAAAAATAATAAGTAAAGATGAAACATCCTACATAAACAAAGTTACAAACATATCAAAACCAAGCCAATCACTAAACGAAGAACGGGAGTGCTCAGTTACAAACGAAATTGAAATAGAACCAGTACAAAACAATGACGAGAATAAAACTAATAACGAACTAACCCACCAGGATGAAAGCTGGAAGGTGGCAAGTTACAATAAAAAACCCAAAATAACACCAAACATAAACGTTAGGAAAGCTATAGAAGCAGAAAAGCAACAATGGCTACAAGAAATTACACTCCAAAACTCCTTCAGCGCAACTCAGAAGAGAAAGAAACAGACCCAGCAGGAAAACCAATCACCCACATCGCCAAACCACTACCAATTTACATTGAAGCCCAAATAATAAACCCCCTCATTAAACTACTGAACAACACGGCAGGAAAAGAAAATTACAGTATAAAACAATTAAAACAAAACCAGGTAAAAGTACAAACGAACACCCCAGAAACTTTCACAAAAGTGACAAAAGCACTAAAAGAAAAAAACATCGAGTATCACACAGCTCAAAACTGATAAAAGTTACAAAGCAGATAAAACACCAAAGACAAATACAAATAACATATGCGAGGAACTAGCTAAAATTGGGCATCAGGTAAGAGCAATAAACAACATAACCAGGCACGATACTAAATAACCATTACCGCTATTCCTAATAGAACTCGAACCTAAAAATAATAACAAAGAAATTTTTGAAATTAAAAAGGTTCTAAACAAAAGAGTAACAGTGGAGCCACGTAGACATAAAAAAGACATACCGCAATGCATACGGTGTCAGCAATATGGACACACAAAAAATTACTGCAACAGAAACCCGGCGTGTGTCAAATGCGCAGAAAAGCACCTAACAATAAACTGTCCATACATAGGAAAAATAAATGAAGTAAAATGCTACAACTGCAATGGAAACCACCCAGCTAGCTAGAAAGGCTGTGTAGTCAGAAAACAACTGCAACGTAAACTGTTTCCGCCGCTTCGAAACGGGGCACACAATAACTTTCACGCGCAACAGAATAGCACAGAAACTGAGGCAACACCAAATCTACAGCACGTAATGAACAATAACCACAGTAACACCAACACCGTTGGTAGTCGAAGCTACGCGCAAGTAGTCAACCAATCGCCGCCCTTAGACAACCCAAATCAGAACAATAACAGCTACGACACTACAGAAAGGAAAGAACTGCTCAAACAATCCATCAAAAACACCGAAATGCTAACAAAAATGATAAGTGAAGCAAAAAATAGTCATGTTACAACTTCTTACAAACATGCTAAGCAAAAAATAAAGACGGACACGCTGAAAATAGCAGCCTGGAACTCAAACGGCCTACAACAACGGGTCCTAGAAACTAAAACATTCCTGTATAACATCAATATCGACATATTACTTGTTTCAGAAACACTTCACTCCAACAAACTACATGAAAATGATAATAAGAAACGATATCAAACATCACTTACATAGCCAAGTAAGAAAGAAATATACCGAAGTAACCACCATTACAGTACAAACTAGTAGCAACCACTTCCAGTTGTCAGCAGTATATGTACCACCGCGACACAAAATGACAACACAAATGTGGGAAGAGTACTTTCAACACTTAGATGACAAGTATATCGCAGCGGGAGACTACAATGCAAAGCACACGCTGTGGGGATCAAGAATTACCACACCTCGAGGTGGAACCCTGGAAAAATACATTAGAAACAACAACCTCAATATATTATCCACAGGAAGACCGACATACTGGCCGACAGACCTGAGCAAAATTCCTGGCCTACTCGACTTTGCAGTTACAAAGGGACTAAACACAAATAAACTAAATATAGCACCCAGTTTCGAGCTTAGCCCCGATCATACACCCATAATAATTACATACAGAAGCAAACCAATATTTTATAGCAATCCAGAGATACTATGCAACAAAACCAATAAATGGCAAACTTTTAAAGAAATAATCGAGAGCAAAACCAACTGCAACATCCCATTGTAAACACCCGAACACATCGAACAGGTAGTAACAGCACTGACAGAAACTACCCAAGAAGCAGCATGGACAACCACTATACCTGAACCAACCAACAGACAAACAAAAATAATTCCACCAGACATACTTGAAAAAATTAGAGAAAAAAGAAAAGCGAAAGCAAAATGGCAAAAACATAGAACACGAGAAAACAAAAAACACCTAAACAAACTTGCAAAGGAAATAAAAAACAAAATAAAAGAGCGCAACAGTAACGAATTCATAAAATTCTCCTAGGACTACTCTCTATGGAAAGCGATAAAACTAGACCCAGCAATCAGAAAAGCAGACAACACATGGGCAAGAAGCAACGAAGAGCAAGCTGAAGAATTTTCCAAGCACCTGTACAACACATTTATACCATATAATATCAACAACAGCAACCCCAAATGCCATACGGACGAGGATGCGCAAACCACTAGAACCTCGACTGACAAACACTACACCACACAGACAAAACAACAGCACAAGAAATTAGAAACATAATCGAGAAAACAAAAAATAATAAAATACCAGGAATCGACCTAATTAATGGTAAAGTCTTGAAAAACCTTCCGCCAAAAGCGATAAGACTAACTACATTCAATACTTTCCTAAACTATGGAAACTGGCACAGATCATAATGTTATTTAGGTAACATGTTAATTAGGTAATGTTATTTAGGTGGTTTAGGCCAGGCAAAGACCCATACCAAACTACATCTTACAGACCAATATCACTACTTCCTGTGTTTTCCAAAATATTGGAGAAAATAATATACAACAGAATAAAACCAATAATAGAGAAGGAAAAATTAATACCAGACCACCAATTTGGATTCAGAAACAGACACTCCACTATAGAGCAAATGCACAGGCTCATTTATGGACATAGAGAAAGCATTTGACAAAATAAACCACGAAAGCTTACTACAAACAATCAGGAAACAATTCCCGGAGCAAATATACCAATTGCTAAAATCTTACTTAAGCAGCAGAACCTTCGTAATAAAAATCAAGGACACATATTCCGAAGTCAAAGACATCAAGGCAGGGGTTTCGCAAGGAAGCGTCTTAGGACCAGTACTGTACACACTATACACAGCCAACATACCAACAACTGCAAAATAGCAAACAACCAATAGCAAAATACTGACATTCGCGGACGGCACAGCTGTACTAGTCAGGCACACTAACCCAGAAACAGCAGTCAAATTACTACAAGAACATATCACAAAAATAGAAAGAAATATGTGGCTGCAAGATAAAGAAATAAAAGCAAGCCCCGATAAATGCAACCATATTACATTCACACTACGAAAACAGACACCACCAAACATCCTACTGAACGGCACGCACATACCACAAACAAGGCAAGTCAAATACCTAGGACTCCACCTGGAAACACAACTCACATGAAAACAGCATACTAAATCAATAATAGACAAAATACAGACAACAAGGAGACAAATGCATTGGCTAACAAGTCGAAAATCCAAATTAAGCATAGAAAATAAATTAAAAATATACAAAACGATCATAAAACCAATCTGGACGTACGGAATACCACTGTGGGGGACAGCAGTAATGAGCCATATAAACAAAATAGAGACAATACAAGCTAAAATTCTTAGAACAATGGTAAACGCCCCATGGTACGTTAGAAACGAGGACATACGGAAGGACCTGGGAATACCAACGGTCAAAGAAGAAATTAACAGATACACAGGAAAATACAAAGAAAGAATAGGAACACATCTAAACCGGCTAGCTGTGGAAACGATCAACACCTCAAACATGGATAGAACACTGAAAAGGAAACACCCAGCAGACCTTACAAAGGACACGACCTAACAAATACGAAGATGGTATCCCGCTGGGGGTCCCACCAACATGATAATCAAACAGCTAGGAAATTCTACCTAATGTCCAAACTGGAGAAATTGTGAATGTAAAGAATAAAAAAAAAACATTGGAAAAGCTATTACCTGTAGACCTTGAATGATGTCAGAGCGAAATTGCGAACACATGTAAAATACATCTGACTCAGCCGCCACCCATGTGCAGCCAGTAACTCCACCAACTCGACTCACTGGAGGAAGCATGGATTTGGCTTCTTGGAATGGCCATTTGGCTTCTGCCAATACCCTATATAAAATAAAATACCCTAAAAATGCTCACTTTTACACATTCATAATTTTTTAACCACTAGTCTCTGCAACTCGAAACCTGCATTTTCGGATTTTACGCATCGAAAATTACAGGATTGCGCATAAAAAGTTAATAATTTTTGGTCTCCTAAAGCAAAGTACAGCCAAAAAAAGAATATCAGCAATTTTTCTCCGGTTCTACAGTGTTAGCATATTCAATATGCGGAGTGCAGAGTCATAGTCGTAGTTTCGACTCTGGATTCAACAACTAAATGCACGTAATACAAATGACAGGAAATTATGTTTCCTTCTTTCGATAAGTTGAATATATTTGAACTGATAAAGAGATCATATGATGTAAGCAAATTCCAAGTGAGGTATAAATAATGAATTATAGAGAGTATTCAGTGTAAAAGCGTTTCGGAAATTCTTACAGAATCGAAAGATAAATCCAAAGGACTTGTTTGCCCTGTTGATATTAATGGTATGCTTGGTGTAGGATAATCGCTCATCATAGACGACGCTCAGATCTCTCACACAATTTATCGTAGATAGCTGAGAATCATTAAGTACGTATGGATATAGAATTTTATTCTTATTACGCGACTTTTTCATCGCGTGGCAGTTTGGTATATGTAAATACAGTTTGTTGCAAGTGGACCAATTAGAAAGCTTATCAAGGCCGTCTAGTAATTCAAGTGAGTCGGAGTGATAGGTAATTACCTATCCTCATGAACAATTTAAGGTTTTCCGCAAATGGCAGAGGTTTAGCCTCATAAATTAGATCAGGTAGGTGGTTGATAAGAATGATACAGAGTACTTGGTCTAGGCGGGAGCCTTCCTGATCAAGCAAGAACTTATGTGCATTTCGAAGTCTCGTCCGCCTTTATCAATGGAGACTTGATATCGATGTGCTATTCGATTTATTGCACATATATGTATAGACCGATTCCTGTAACAATTTTGTCCCACTTTTGAATCTGAAAAGAAATAGTGTATGTTTGCCGTCGTATAGTAGAATCATGCACGAAAGCAGTAAATATATCAACGTGTGTTATGAAAAGTAGCACGTTTCATTCGTTCTTAGAAAGATTCAAACAAAGATATTATGAAATATAGATTACAAAATGCCTATGATACTAAGTCAACACATACCATGAACATTATGTACAATATCTTATCCCATATTAAACTAATTTTAAGAAAAAGAATATTGGCGTATATACGTGTTTGTCTCAATTCAAATTTTGTTACAACTTTTTAATGAAGCATTTATAGACCTTTTTCGTATGACAATACAAATGTGTGTATACAATAATATATATATATATATATATATATA